>NW_009626036.1:89722-94004 GCF_000690535.1 Cariama cristata | reverse complement strand
AGGTCCCTGCAAGGGAAACAGAGCAACACGACACAGCATTAGCCAGAGGAGGAAGTGCCGCCACCACCCTCCTTTCTGCCCACCCAGGAAAAAGCACTTTTCTAGGTTTCTGCCCACTTGTATGTCCACCTCAGACAGGGAACGTGGGGTGTAATTCAAGCAATTGGAAAAGCCAAGCCGTTTAAATGGCAACCGTCAATTTTCTATACCAGTTCAGCAGACAGGCCTCTGAGCTCACTTGCTTGGCCAGTTGCTGTTTTCCACACAGAGGAAAACGCCACGTGAGAGCCGAAGCCGAGGCTGGTGGCTCCATGAGCGTGCCAGCCATGGGGCAGGCGTCCCTCCGCCCGTCTGGCCCAGGGAGCACCCATTGCACGGCTCTCCACAGTGGCTGCAGTTGGAAGAGGATTTTTCCCACTGATTTTTTTCTCTTTCTTCTCCTCCTCCAGGCAGCATTTGAGGATATTTTGATTATTTTTGACTGAGATTTTGAGGGTTTTCAGGTAACTTGGGCCAGGGCCTGCTCTCTTCAGAAAGAGTTGAGTGGGTCCAGCTCTGCCATTGCAGTGAAAGGGCTCAAAACCAGACTCAGCTGCAAGCTTCTGGGTGACAGTAGCCCAGGACATGGCTGTGGGGAACCCGTTCATGTGCCCCTTGCACAGGCATCAGTCCTGATCATCCACAAAGGAGTGTGGTGTCAGGGGAACATCTGCATAGGGGCTGCTGTGGGAATGGAGTCCAGGAATATAAAAATAGAGAAATTTCCCTATCTCCACCGAAGGTCACAATTCATTGCTGAAAACTTCACTGATCTTTTGTCTAATGTGTTTAATAGTGTCACAATATGGTCTTGAAGAGATTTTTCTGGCCTCAGTATCTTTATCACCAGCGAATGATGCTGGGGAATCCCATGGTGGACCATAAAGTGATTGCTCCCCTTCCAGGCACCACTGTGCCTGCAGAAGAGGAGGAGAACAGCAGCTGCAGCATGGGGGAAGCCTCCTCACAGAGATCCCTCAAAGCAAGGAGATGGCTGCTGTTACTCTTCAGGGTTTCAGTCCATCTCAAAAGTCATTTTCACTTGGGCTGCATCATCTTGGTCGTTTTGATCTTGAGTGCTTGGGACTCAGTACAACTGAGGTCCTCCCTATGTCACCGCCTTGGGTGATATCGCCCTGCTTTGAGCCGTGAGTGCTCTCAGTAAGGGACAAGCAGCAATACAACACTTCCTTCCCACCCTCTGGACAAAGCAGCAAAAACCACTCTTCCTTCCAGAGAACCGGAGATAACAACAGAGTTTCCATCTAGAAAGACAGAGCTGAAACAGGTGGCATGTCCACACCTTCTCTCAACGGCATCCTTGAGGGCCAGGCTTTGGGTTCAGGCAATTATCAACTCAGCTAATCCTGCCTTAGGCACAAGACACATAAGATGTCTGTACCCCTCAACATGTCCAAAGCATTAGCATGGCTCAGGGCAGACTGCATGTCCATCGACTGTCTGCACGACATTGTCACATTGTCAGGCCAGCTTTGTAAAGAGACGTTAGTGGGAGGCAACACGCTCTTGGTCACTCTGAAGATCTCAGATTGACGCCACAGCAGGAAGCATAGTACTTGTTAAGTTTTTTCTTCATCACTCTCAAAATTTTTTATTTAAAAAACAATTAATTAGTATTTAAAAACCAATTTATTTAAAAAACAGTTTTTTATTTAAGAAACAAAGATCCTGACATGATCAGAGGACTTGAGGAGCTGTGGCCTTGGCTTGAGCTCATTATTATCTCTCCTTAATGTGTTGGAGCAGACAGAGAGATTTACTTGGTTTTGTCACCTGCTTGTGCTCTGTAGATCAACACCATTCCTGGCTTCCTTACAGAAGACCACACAGATAGTCTGACTGCCTAAAGAGAAGACCATCAGAAACCACGGAAAGCTGCCAAACACCTGGCAATGTCACTGATGCTGATCCTTGCCCCATCACACAGCAGTCCCTGGACAGACCTGTCTCTGGGCCATCTATTGCTTTGTCTGTGTACACACAGTGTCTATAGCTTCTGCTGGGAATTTAAAAACCAGACTTAAGCATGCACCAGATGTCTAAATCCATTGGATTGCTTTGAAAATGATCATGTTTATACCAGGATGGGGTCTGCTAGAGTATTTCTTGTGATAAGATGGAGTCCATCTGATAGGTCTTTTTTAATTGCTAACCATTCCTAAAACTACCAGAGAATTGTAGTTGCAGCTTGAAAAAGTAAATCTTTTTCATCATGACGCTTTCAGGTAGAGAAAAAAAATGTCAAAATGCTACTTTAAAAAGAGTTTAAAGATTCACCTGGTAGGACTGCCCAAAGCTGTGACCTACGTGGGACAGAATGAAGCAAAATTGAGCTTTTGCATGATGCGATTTTAACTTTTGTGCCTTGGCACTGAGAGAGGGGAAGAGTGTACATGGTACATCTTAAGAAGAAAGAACTGTTAAATCAGTGTCAGAGATGTGCTCAACAGATACAACACGTACATTCAGTCTTGGCTGAAAGGGCTAACATTCATTTCTCCATACCATGCTCCATTTACCCTAAGGACCAATGCCCTACTTAATGCTCTGAGGCATGGCAGGCAGCCTCTTGATCTAACAAATGCAATGTAGTTCACAAGTGTGAGTTGGGTCAAGATGAACAAATGAAAGAATGGGAGAGTGCAGGCGAACGGATGAAAGAGCCAGGAGCCTGACCTTAGAGCAATAATAATACAGCAATAAACCTGGCCGTTATTTCTGGCCTGTGTCAGGAGCAACAGGAGGCCTTGGATAAAATAGCTTGATCTGTACTTGGATGATGCTGAGCAGAACAGTGTTTTAAGCTATTGTGCTGAAGAAGAGCCTGCAGCAGGGAAGGTGTCTGAGGGGATAGGACTTAGCTATACTTTTCATTGTAAGTATAGGTAAGTCCTAGGTCCATAGCTAAGTATAAGTATAAGGCCAGAGATAAACCATCTCAAAGGTATCTGTAGTAATGAACGATTGCCTACACTGCATAGCCACATGTCAAAATGAAACAATGCTACCCCTTTTATTATCTTGTGTTGCACAAGGAGAAAAAATATTTTGGAGTTAATGTTTCTGCTCTGATGTTCTCATTTTACTACATGTATTTTAATCCACTGCACCCTAAAGAAAGATTGTTGATTGTCAATAATTGCGTAATTTAGACGCAGTTTAAATTGTAAAATGACTTCTGCTTCACTTTGATATTAAACACCTGTTTTAAAAGGAATAGGAAGCTTTATAAAAAGCAGCGTTGATAAGTACAATGTAACATCAAATGAAAAGAAATACACCTATAGAAATGCTATATGTTAGAAAAGATAGACTTGGCTTTCTAGCTTTATATTTTTATATTATAATAATGGGTGACGTAGAAGGACCTTTTGTCATGTTCAGATTTTATTGCACTGACATCAGTGGGACTAGTGGTGTATTCAGAGGTAAGCAAATGGTTAAAAGCTTTGCAGAACTGGGGCTTAAATTCAACCATCAATTAGAGCAGTTTGCCTTCACGGACCCCATCATATTAAAGATTAGAAATGCTGCATTGCAGTTTCCTATTTTTTTAACGTCAAAACTCTAAAATGAACAGCAAGACCACCTAATTACTTGATAGAATTAAAACAATTATTGAAACTACGTCAATTTTCACACACACACAAAGACACAAAAGCTGATGTTTTCCTTAAGAATGCACAGGAATGCATATATACATGTAGAAGTGTGCCAGTCCATTGAGGGCATGGAGATGCATGCAAGAACGTGTACATGTTCTTGCTCATAAGATGGGCTGGATCTGGTTTCATGCCAAGGTAAATTCCCCAGCAGCTGAAGTACTCTTCTAGCTGATAGTGATAGAGAAGACGTGCATCACAGCAGCTTCCTTCTCCGCACAGAACTGGTGTTGCTTTTAAAAACATCAGTCTTCACCTGACAGGTCAGTATGGAGGGAGAAGCTGTGGCTTCAGCGTCTGTTAGTTCTGGATCCTTTTTTTTTTTTTTTTTTTTTTGGTAAAGGAGAGCATAAATAATTGGAGCTCTTGCTTGCTCAGTGAAGCAGGACTGTCCAAGTCAGCTCAGGTAAATTTGTAGCCAGCCATTAAGAACTTTGTTTTCACACTTGTTTTACTGGGATTGGCAGCAAGAGAGTGTTTGGATGAACACTGAAATCACAGAATTACAGACATTGCAGCTATAGGGATGGATGGCCACTTTCCAAGCAAATAAAAGAAGG
>NW_009626036.1:62262-89691 GCF_000690535.1 Cariama cristata | reverse complement strand
AAAGAGTGGAAACATTACACTCCTCTCTTTTGTAAAAGAATTGAAAGAAATTGCAGTCCCCAAGGACAAAGGACAAAAAAAGGACACTATCAAAAGAAGATTCAGCAGAAAAGAGTCCCATAGAACATAAGACAATATTTGCTAAATCAAAAGAAATCAAAGAATGTGGAAGGGTAGTTTTACAGTGATGGATGGGCTTATTAAAAAAAACCACTTCCATGCCTTTTCCTGATTTCTAACATGATCTTCAATATGTGTCCCTTAGCTCCACCCCCTCCTCTTCAATATGTAAGGCAAATAAAGATTAAGACAAATTTGGGAGTGAGTGAAATTTGGCAACAGAAAATCTGCAGATACTTGATCTACCATGGAGGTGTGCCAGGATCCAGTTGCTTAAACAGAATTTTATCAGGATTTCTACTCACGATGTCTTATAAACAATTATCACACAGAGTTATCAAGGTCCTGGAAATAACATATGATTTTTATCTAAAATAACCAATAATTGACACTTATGAAAAAATATGCAGAATATAAAATTGTCTTGGATGCAAACCTGTTAATTGCAAGACCTAATATCTTAAATATTTGTACCTTCTTTGCTGTTAATGTTAGGACTATCCTGGGCTTGCAGCCTGGAGTGTTTGGCAAACTCTAATCATTTAACCTTAAGTATAGTCTCTTCCAAGAAGAAGGAAAAAAGGTTTCAGAATTAGCCGGGCTGAAGAATACAAATGATATACCTTTGAAAATAAAAACTACAATTCCTACTTGCAAAAAGTTGAGCAGGAACTCTAATTAACAGCTTCACATCAGAGTCCAATACTACAGGGAATGAGAATTCATGTAATCAATCGGGGTGTCGGAAAAGTAATCAGAGAAAAAAGTAAGGAGTGTGATGCTAAGGGATATACAGGGATTTGGAGATATGAAAGCCACAAATGAATGTAAAAGATAATCAGCTAATTAATAAGAAGGCACAATTATTTTGAAACAAAGCCAAGATAAATTAAATAGCTGAAGTTTTGTGTTTTTTTTTTCTTGACACAGTTACAATGAAAAACCATCATATGAAATCAGCTACAAAAGGAGGAAAAGAAGTCAAAACTTGGAATGCATCCAGAAAGAATTAAAGTAGTTATGTGAAACAAAGAAAGAACACTATATAAGGTAATACTGCAGCCAAACAAATAGCTTGATACGAAATAATGAATTTAGTGTAGCTGGTTTCTTTGTTGCATGGATATGACTTTCTCAGTGGATTTCTCTTTTTAAAAAACATTATTTCTTATGCATACACATATCAAACTATTTTGGTTACTTATAACTGGCCAAAGAAATTGTATGGGTATTTTGGTCTGTAATTAAATGCATAAAAACTCATAAAGTTCAGAAGTGTAAAAAAGCGGAAAAAGAAGTGCCAACTTGAAATTCTTTAGTTCTGCTGTATGCAGACACTCACTTACAGGACCAAATCCTCCTGTCTTTGGAGGATCATATAATTTTGTCTGACCAAACCTCAAATTTGCTGTCGCTGTGCATTTATCATGGAACAATGAAGGAGAAACCAGTACCTTGTGTCAATTACAATGCTCAAATTCCCAAGAGCAAATAGCTTATGTCCTGCTAATGAGGAGCTCTCCCGGCCTCCTGGAAGAAGTCAGCAGAAAGCTCACCCATTGCAGGAAGTGAAATTAATTTCACCTCTCTTTGGACATCCACAGTGCAGAGCTTCACACTGGACTGGTCCCCCAGACTCCATCCAGAGACAACGAGGAGAAAAAGTCACTTATAAAAGCGTGTTGCATTTCATCTTAAGGTAGACATCTAAAGTACAGCAGGTGAATCATGCTCTAGTAGCACCTATTTTTTCTCCCTTTAACTGTGAAGGGATTCCAAGCAACCAGTTTAGCTGCCCTTTTCAAGTAAAAAAGAGCGCCAGGTACTTGCTTCCAGGTGGTCTGAGTCCCTTTCTGGATGCTCCTGCTTAGCTCTATTGACTGCAGAGGGTCCTTGCATGACCATGTTCTAATTCTGGCAACAAAGGTAAGTGCCTTATGTTGGACAGAATATATGTGGACCTTGATATAGTCACCAAAGGCTTACAAAGATTTAAGAATGGAAGTTATCTGGGTAGCACTAAAGAAGAAATGTTTCTTGATGAAACACTTTCTTTACTAGCACATAGGCTGACTCATTCATTTATCTAAGAACTCAGCAGCTGCAGCTTAGGTACCCTCGTAAAGATTGTGCTCAGCTCCAGTCAAAAAACTGAACTGGTAAAATCTCTGAGCTGTTTGCAGAGGATCTGTGAACAAGAAAACTGGCTTTGTCAGATAGATTGCTCATAGAAAAAAATACAGCTTTGAAGCCTTTGCCTTTAATAGGATTCTAATAAATTGTCCTACCCTCTAAATCCTTTTCTTGATCGTTTTGGCACTGTATGTCAATGTTCAGCCAGATGCCGAAATGATGCCACCTAAGGCAAATTAACTTGACAAAGCTTTTTTTTATATTCACTATTTTCTGAGAGGGTTTTATGTTGTTGTTTTAGTAACTGCATTGTTTGCTTTTAAAGTGCTTTAAAGATCATTTACTCTAATATTTCTACAGCAAAAGTAATTATCAAGTCAACAGTTCTCTTTAAGATATTTGAAGCCCTCTAAAAGTGGCAAAGGGGAACCTTAATAATAATGATCTTTGGAAACAAATATCAGATAGAAAAACAACAGAGAAGTTTCTGAGAGCTTTTGAGGGCAATTCAGCTGCTTGTTTAGTTCAGGACGGCAGCCAGCCTTTTAAGTTGCTCTCCAGAGAGCCACTTTGGCCACGAGAGCCCTTTCACAGTAGTTCACAGATGGATGGACCGCCACGGAGGGCAAGCAAAGGTGTGTGTTTGGAGCCATCTGCTTTGGTTACTGCTGCAGCTTGGCCCCCAGTCCTAGGATATCTCTGTGCATGACAGGTAGCGATGGAGCGTGACAGTCAGAGAACATGAAACAACTAGAATGGATCTAGAAGGACTTGCGGAAGAAACAGGGCAGGAGACTGTTCCCAGCCTCATAAGGATGGCATGAACTCAAACAAGCAAAGAATGCATTTCAGGCAGGCTGCAGCAGCAGCTGCCAGGTGGGTAGGCAGGGCAAGGCATGCCGATGGTCATGCTTGAGCCATGCAAGCCCTTGCTGCCAGACCTGTGATTTTCACTGCCTTTAATAGCGAAGAAAAGCATCATAAAGCTCAAAGTTGAGCTCTGAAGGTAGTTACATACAGGAAACACCAAGACATGTTTGTAGGATGCTTCTGAGCACAAGTGATCACCCAGCAGAATAAAAGAGTAGGTCATAGGTAGGAAATATATGACAAAAAAAAGTAATTTCTCACAAAAAGAGGTAGGACATAAAAAATTCTGGAGCATTGATCATCCTGGCTGAGTCCTGACTGCCCAAACACACCATATTTCCTTGAAGGAATAAAAAAATTTTTTCCAAGTAGTTCAACATAAAAATTGGAGTTTATCTTAAATTTACTGTCTCCATTCTTTCAGGTTAATAAGGTAAGTATAAATATCATTTCATACATCTGGCGGTAGGGAGGTGGCAGCTGGAGGCCAGATGAAGTTTCCTAGGGCACCTACAATGGCATAAGTCATCTACATTTAGATAAATTAATCTTACTCTAGATAACCATTTTGCTGTTTGCGCTCTTAGGTATTGGTCTTGTAGTGCTGTTTCACCAGATGCCAACTGAGGGTCGATTTTGGGAGTTAAACTGAGTATGCCCTGTCCTCTCTGGGACCTTCTGTGGTATTTAGCTGCCTCTGCACCCATCACAACAGAAATGAGCACGCAACAACTGAGTAGTCTCTACATGCACATCTAGGGAAATCAGTGGCCTAAAAAGAAGTCTCATATTGATTTTAGACATGCAAAACCAATACTAATGTATTCACATTGTCCTTTAAAAAAGGCATGCAAGTTCAGAAGATTTCTTCACACAGGTTAAGTTTTGCAAAATGTGGGAATTTTTGCAAATGTCTAGTACAGCCTTCACTTTAATGCATACTCTCACCTTAATGCAGGCTTCCCCACTTTAATAAATTTCCTGCTAAATCCCTCATTTTTCAACTGTTATTCTTGTGTGGTGCATTTAGAAATGAAAACAAAATGGTATTAGTGCCTCTAGCTCAGCAAAACCTAATGTGTGCTAAATGATATGCTATAAAGATGCTTCCTTTTGGAAAATTGCCTGCTAATTCCTTTAGCGGACCACAGGATTGTGTAGATCTGACTGACTTTCGCACCCTTCAGTCAGCAGCTCTGTACTGCTGTGCCATGCCAGTGTTGTCCTGAATGGGCCCACAGGCAACTCCAGGGTGTAAATAATACAGAATAACACGAACAGTCCCTTCGAGCATTGCTAGTTTACAACTCCAGTCTCCACCTCAGGCATTAGCCTGTGGCCAAATTAGACTAAGGACTTTGACTCAGTCACTGAGCAAACAACTGCACTGGTTTAAAACATAAACATCTCTTTTCTCTTTTTTTATTGTCATATTACTAGGAGTTACCACTCTAAAAACAACGGCAGAAGACTGCTCTGCTCCAGTTCATACCCTGATGTTTCAGTAGGAACTCTGCTCCATCCGTGATCTGAGATGGGAGGCTGCAATATGGAGTGGGGCCCCAAGACCTCCATAGAGGTCGTGCTGACTTAGGAACAAGCGGAGGAACACAACAGAGACGTATCATGGCCTTAACCCCCCAACAAGATTTGGTCATTTGTCAAAGCCCTCATCTATCACGGTGGTTTTTTTCATGATGGCAAAACCAGATTGCTAGAGAAGAGCAGAAAGCAGGCCCCTCTACAGATGCACCAGTCTCTCTGTCTATTTATGGAGGTTACTCCCCATTCTCATTAGCAAAACAGCTCATCTATTGAATGCAATTTCATCAACAAATGGGGTTGTCCTTGGCAGGGTATCTTCAGTTGATGAATGACTCCTCTTTGTAAAGATGGAGTTGTATGACGAGTTTCATTTGATTGAAAAAAGTTAGCCCAATTAAATACATAAATGTTTAAGTAAACCCTTTGGACATAGTTCACTTAATAAAAAGTAAATAAATATCCAATTTTAAGGAAAGCAGCAAACTGCTGGGTATTTCACAATGTCAGCTCAGGTTTTCTAGAAAAGAATACCCAAATCCACTTATACATAAATTAAAGGCATGATTGTTTTTCCCACAGCCTTTTAAAATGTTGCTTTGGAATGTAGAGAGAAATGTGTGTGTTTGTCGGGGGTGGAGGGAGGGGTCTCCCCTTCTCAATAAGGGCTATCTCAGCACTATTTGGAGTGCCTATTAGTCTAATGCCTTTCAGAGTGCCTGAAGACATGGAGAAGCACTTCTTATCTAGCACACCCACCAAGGATTAGACTTTTTTATGGGTTCTTAGCATTGCTAATTATTTATTCTATCTAGTTATAAACATGTAACAGGGGGTGGGGGTTTGTCTTGTTTTGGTAAAGCAAAAATTTTCATTTAATCAATAATTCTGTAATATTTCTGGTTAAAACTACATTTCACAATGCACAATTCAGCTGCTTCTCAAGTGAGTTCTTGCAGTCCCTCCTCTGCACCTGCCTCTTGTCCTTCTTATCCTCCTGTAATGTAGATTGCAGCTCCTGCCTTATGTTTTCTACCTCCGACCTCTACTTTTTCTTCCCCTCACCTTTTGTAAGTCCAGAACGAATTTCAGTGCTGAACCTCCACCTTTGCTGGCTCTGTGGTCAAACTTGGTGTGCTTTGACCCTCCTTTCCTAATCGCACACACATGTTCCCCGTGGCCCAAGCTGCAGCCGTTGCTCTGCCATCCTCGAAGAGGAGGCTGAACGCTACCTGCGGATCAGCATCCCTTTGAACACCCTCTCCTTTGAGAGTAACCACATGCACTGAATTAGGCTCTCACTGACATCCCCGCTAGCACCCACAGCAGCAGGAGGTGCAGGACCAGCACTCCCACCACCACCATTTCTCCCATCAGCAAACCAGTGCAGTGCTCACCGCAGCTCAGCTTTTCTGAGGGCCGATTTTGAATGCAGCGTGTATATATGTGGTTCTTGAGACAACTCATTTCACAGACTCAGGAATAGAAAGCATATCATTGCAGCTTAATCAAATTAAATATTCAAATGAAAGCAATAATTACTTAAATTTGTCTTGAGACTTAGTGAGATTAAGTCTTTGAAACATCATTTTTGGCCTGTAGGCCATAATAAGTAAGCCAGTCTCTAATGATTCAGAAAAGACTAGAGGGTTTGGGTTATCACCAACCAAGAGGTATTTACGAAAGACGATGAGCAGTGTGGTTATTAAATGGCCCTTGGACAGTACTTCTTCTTTACAGATGACTTTACTAACACAGCATCAACCAGGCACTGACATTAAGTAAAAAAAATCCTAGCCAGGCATTTAAATTCACTGCCAACGTATGTGGAAAAGAGATGTTTAGTGGCAGAGCTGCCTGGTGGAAATCACTACAGCAAATTTCAGCTCTCATTATAATCTGTTAATTAATGTGTTAACATATGATTGCAGCAGATCGGCAAGACCAGCAGAGGAATCACGGGAGCGGAGCTGCTCACATACTTAGCACAGAACAGCAGGTATTAGCATGCACCGGCGAGGGGGTAGCTGGTCTTTCAAATGGGGGTGCTGCTAAATGGGCTGGCTAGGAGCTAATTCAGGCTTCTGCACAAGATCGACCACAGCAGCGATGGACCCGACTGTTCCCTGCGACAGTTACTGCAGTGTTTTGCCCAGTCTTTCTACTATATCCTTTGAGACACCTTTCCATGGAGCTTGGGATCTTGGTTCTGGAACATTTTTTTCTGCCAGTTAACTATACATTTCTGTTCTCATTGCTCTCTGTCCTTTGTGCTCACATCTTTCGATTATTAGGTGAATAAAAAAGTTGCAACAACTTTTTACACTTCACTGAAAAGAAAATTTAATATCAAGAGCACAGAAGGATATTAGAGTTCAGAATAACAAGGTAAAGCTTCTAGAGCATGTTAGACATCCCTTGGGCAACACCATTAGTGGTTGCTGATAACAACATCAGTGGCAGTGGTAGGGATGGGTGCTGATATTCGTAACGAAAATTTCTGGTCCCATGACAGATCAAATGCACTCCCAAACACCACAGGAATGGTGTGAGGGAGGGTGACCTGGAGCATCTCTCCCAAAGCAAATTTTTTTTTCACCTTTCAACCTCAATTCATTTGCATATCTTCACAAGAAACATCTCTCAGATGGAAACAAAATTCCTCACTCCTGAAGCCTGACAGAAATATCAGTGTAAAATTAAAAGATAATGCAGCAGGTTTGTGTTTAACCCTAGGAGAACACTTTCGTCCACTGTTCTTTGCACTGGGGTTACTTCCAGGTGACCACAAGCCCCACACACACAGGAAAGGGTTTCTAACACTAACCATAAGGTTTTGCTCGCAGGGGCTGGAAACAGGGGGCTGTGTGTGTCCATGCTTGGGAGTGGGAGCTCTCAAGCCTGCAGAGGGTCGGGGTGCTCAGTCTCTCCAGCTCCTTCAGAAAAATTGCAGATCGTCCTCTTCCTCAAGTGACACAGAAAGCACTTGGGGTAGGGTATCAGCTTCTGCACTGATCCTTCTAGCTAAACAAGGACCTGGATGTGCATTCAAACATCAGATCCTGAACATCCACATTGCTTAATCCTTAGGTCACTGCTGGGACCTTGTTTTCTAGAGCCCTCTCTAGAGGCGGCTCGTCCCATACCCCATGGGTGTGAGCCCACCTTGGCCACATCCCTGGCTCTAATTCAGTGCTCAGTGCAGTTATCAACAGTACGACCAGTGGCTTGTTTGGGAGAAGGCTGACATAGGGAGCAAGTGTTATTTACCAGTTTCCCAAGGATGTGAGAAACCAAAACCATACTCTTCAGGCTTGGATTAGAAGGCCATAAACAGGCCAGACTTCAAAGACAGCTAATTGCACTCATTGTGAATAACCCTGACCTGCACTCTGACATGATGCCTCTGCCTACCTGGTCAAGATCTCCAGGAGTGTTAGCTCCCATATTGCAAGCCTATTAAATCTGATGTCTTAAATATACACATACATACATTCCTTCATATTCTTTTATAATGTTCTTCTGGAAAATATTTCCAGAAAATCTATCTGAAATCCCTGCCTTATAACGATACCAGAATGATGCAATAATGAATACCCTGCCACGCACAACTGGGTTGCTTCTCCAGGCCTGCGCTCATGTCCTCGTTCGCTTTTATGGACACCACATAGAAGAGTCTAATGTGGCTGAGATGCTCTGATGATGACTTACCCAATTCAAACTGGTTCGAAAGGTTACCACAGGTTTGTCTGACTTCTTCACTGTCCCAGCCAAGAGGATAGAGGGCACAACCAGAGCCAATCAACAAACCTATGGAGAGAAAAGAAAATAGAAGTTTATACAAGCAATTGCCATTAGCTTAAACACAAGCTGCCACTTGGGAATCAAAGTGTCAAACTGCCATTTGGGAATCTCAGAGAAAAAAAAAAAATTTTTTTCTTCTTCTAAAAACAGTAGAAAATCATTTGGACTTCTACTGCTGCATTCTGCTACACTGTTTTACAGCTGGTCTGTGGGCTGGAGGCAGCCTCGGTGGTTCAGCACCAGAAGCCATCCCCAGCTTCTGGAGCCTCGACCCGAGAGCTTTTAGACTCCCCTTCTGCTCCACAGAACTGCTACATACACTGTTTGGAAAATTCAATGCGGGGTTAAACAGAAGCTGTGTTAATCACAGCATTTGCAAGCTGATTGTTTCTGATTAATTAAAACAACAATCAACCAGGGTCTATCAAGGTTCTAGCAGGAAAAGTAAACTGACAGTTGTGCTAATCCGTTGTCATTTTCCTTTGGTTTTCACCCTTTCAAAAGCCAGGGAAGAATGGTTTCATGTCACCTGATCAATTCACGCCACAGGTACACACTCCACAAGTTTTCTCAAATCATTTCAGCTAAAACAACTGAGGTCTTGAGCCATTTCCCTATTATCACGCTTGGCTTAACATTCACAACATGCTTTGCTTTCTCCAGCCCTCATGCTGCCCCAAACAGATGTGTTTTGGCTAAGTCTTTCCCTTCACAAGATCTTGCTGGGAATCGCCCAATGGGCCATGATTATTTTGCAGAAGTGGCATTTTTATCATATTGCTTTCTCAGCTGTCACTGCAGCAGCTGCCAAAAAGCGAGTGTAGCTGGCAAAGCTTCTTACACAGACAGCCTAGAGAGAACATTTCAATCTATGCTACAGCATTTAAATGTTATCTCCTTTGTGTCAGATCTTATTTATAAGATTGGAAATGAATCGCTATACAGCTAATGGGCTGGGCGCGCCTGACACTTTGCAAGCTGTAAAGGCGAGCAAATCCTCAAAAAGTTTGCAGTGTGAGTTTGCAGTGGTGCCTTTTATCTGTTAGGTAGAGCACAGGACTGGGACAAGGTTTCAAGCCCTACAGCGGTCACTGGCTGACTTTGGGCAAGTCCCTTGACCTCCCACCACTTCGCTTTTCCTCTCTTGACAATGAGAATAAGGACAATGTGCTCCCTGGCAAAGCACTTCTGCTGCCGTGCTCCTAGTGCAGAAAAGCCCTGGGTGTGGTGACAGAGGCACTGTGCACATCACATCACTCTGAGAGTGAATTTGACTCAAGGCCTGGAGCGAGCTGTGCATTTCCACTGTTTCCATCCTCAAGATGCCCAAGCTTCTCATATTTCTGATGCTTCTGTAAGATACAGAAATCACCTGATTATGTTCTTGACTTGCTCAAAGACACTGAAGTCTAGAAGTGGTCTTCAGAGCGGTATCTCATCTTTCTCCAAAAGATGTTTAACGCTCTTAGCATCTTAGCTGTTAGCAAAGTAGCTCAGCAACTCCTTTGCTGCTCCTTCAAGCACATCTGCCCCTATTTAGGCTCAATATTACCTCCTTAGCACATCACATCACTCTGCTCAAGTCTACTGCTGCTCAAGTCTACTTCTTCCTTTCCTTGTTGAGCACTCATTGCCTGCCCCTCTCTCCATATCTACATCACTTAATGAAAAAGATATTCCTGAGGCAGCCCTCTCTCAGGTGGTGCGTTCACCCAACAGCTGTAAAGGCAGAAAACCAATTAAGGACACATGAATGTTAAGTATTTTCAGAACTTTCCTTGACCTGGATATGGTTGCTTCTAATGTCCTCACTAATGGCTTTCACAGTATTATCTGATTTTTTTCCCCCAGGGCCACAGAGCTGACAGCAGCTGGTAGAATCCATGTAAATGAGAGTCGTTTCTAATTAAATTCTCAGAAAGGATGTTTCTCAGACAAGAAAACTTAGGCCAAAATTGGGTCTACATTTGTTAGATAGCTTAAGACTCTAAAAAAACCTGACTGATTCTCACTTGAATTGTTAAAGCAAGAAGGGCGTTGTGAAGTTCTGACAGCACGGCTGATGTGCTAGGAATAGGCAGAACCCAATGGGGCAAGAAGGAACATTACCACTGATGATGAGAATGGCTGGGAAAGGGAGGAAGAACACCTAGATGCCAGAGATAACCTCACAGACTGGAGGACCATGGCAGCCCCAGCCAGTCCTGCTGTGGTTCTGACCTCTTCCCACACCGGCCATGATGCCCGTGATGTGCCTGCTGCCGGCCCAGGCATACCACAGCTCAGGTGCTGCTCTGGCCAAAAGTGAACCACCCTGGCTGGGCTGGTTTCGATCAACTTGTGTCCTTGAACAGACTCTCTGAGAGACCTCACAAATGCTCAAAGGGCTCCATGGCGAGGGGCAGGGAGGTGGGTGGAAGGGGTAAGAGGGAAGGCAGGCTGCCTACATTGGAGCAGATGAAACAGCCGCCAGCCCTTCCTCACAAACAGGTCCTGGGAAAGCCTCCTGTCCACTTCTTCCAGGAGAGCATAACAGCAGCACTGCAGGCAAGTGAAAGGACTATTAGCATAACAATGCTGCTCCTCCAAACCCAGAACAAGCTCTCACTCAGCACTTGCCAATTACTCTCCTCAGGTGGCAAGAATGTCTAGTGCCCATCACATTCACAGAGGACTGTTTGTTTTCAGCTCTCTTTAGGTTTTGTTGCAGTAACAGGTTGTTGTTTAGGTTTTTTCCCACGAATATTGCACACAGCACTTTCCACTGCCACCCTCCAAACACAGCTCATCCTCTTCCAAACGCGTGTACCTGTCCACTCTTTCTGCCTCTGATGCTACACCGCATACAGGGACCGCAAGCCTTAGCAACTTCTTTCCTTCTTTCCTTCCTCTTCATCCCCCTGTCACACCTCCTTTCCCATTTCTGCACGTCCATCACTGTAAGTCCAAAGCCCAATTTCAGTGAAAAATCCTGCGCTTCAGTAAAAAAATCTGTTAGCAATGCAATACACTGTAATGTTAAATTGCTCCAAAGGAGCAACTGCCTCACCCATAAGTGGATGCTTGCCCTTAAAGCCAGTCCACACTAATAACCAGCTGTCACAGCACCCACCGCTGAGTCTCGCCATTAGCCGTGCCTCCTAGAAATAAACAAACTGAATAAGGGAAAACTAGCGTGCTATGTCAGAAAATCTCCCTACCTCAGAGACAGCTGGCTCTCCCGTTGGGTATGGGCTTCAGGAGTCTTTCATTTATGGAGTACCAGCCATCGAGCACGGCAGCTTCTTTTCTGTGCGCAGCCCGCGCTGACTGCGATGATGGGATCAAAGGGGAAACTGCTGCCTAACGCCGGTGCTGCCGCATGGCCCCAAAGCTCAGCGGCAGCTTGTTTAGGCAAAAAGGACAAGGTATAAAACCACGGCAAGCTCACACACTTCATTTAGCGAACACAAAACCTGCCAGAAGAGACCAAAGGTGCTGCCAGAAGCACGGGGCTACCTTCCCATCTCGCAAAAAGGGTTATGCCTATAAACACCAATTTTGTCACAGGTACCAAGTGACCAGAAGTCTTAAAGCAGTTGTTTTGGCATCTCCTTTGACATGACTAGTTTCCAGCTGATTTTGATTCACCTTCAAACATTTCCCTGTAATGGTGTGTATGCACCTATTGTGGATTTAGGCCTATTGACAAAGCAGTTTGTTCCCCAGTACTTCTTGCAAGAAAGCTGCAGGCCAAATTCGGATTTACCGTCAGTGTAAGGCTTCCACAAAGACTTAGAGCCTGCTAGTCAGTAAGAAAAAATTTCACAAGTTTTGCTTTATGCCCTGAGGTACATATATATGTATGAGTGTATGTGTGTAATGTCCCATTGCTTTTGCATGACTTCCACAGGGTTGATACTGCCTTGGTCCGCATGGGCAGCGAAGCTGGGAACTTGCATTTCAGCTCCCTTATTTTATGCACTGAAAGTGTGGAGTGTGCCTCAAAGCCCATGGTGTTAATAGGACTTGGAAAAAAGCCCCTCAGCCCCTTCTTTCCCTTCTAATTAATCCACTCCTGTTTGTAAGCAACTAAATGTGTGGATCAGACCCTGAAAAAGCAAAAAGACTGCATACTATTACTGCTAATAATTCATATATGCTCACAGCCAATTTATTTAATCACAGAGAATGTAGATTCTGCCGAACAGCTGCAACCTCCATTTAAAGACCTAAGTTAAATCCAAGGGCTGCAAACCCAGTGGAAATCCTTAAGCTAATTTTGCAGCTTCAGTAGAGAGCAGTTACTGGTTTAGTCCAAGAGTCACATCCTGGCCTGCCCTATAGTTATTGTATTTAGACAGCTATGCTACCCAGGACATCACACCCATCTTTACAGCTGCTTAAAATGCTTAGGATGCCTATAACATTTAAGAAAGTAAAAAAAAAAAAAAAAAACAAACAAAAAAACCCAAAAAACCTACCGTGCTGTAATTACCATCATCTGTCATCTTCCACTAGATGTTAGACATTAAAAGAAATTCACAGGGGAAGGAAATGTGCAGGTCCATAAACAACAAATTCACAAAAGGGGCTGCAGCTTCAAGGTGCGAGGGAGCCAGTCAGTGGGACGGGGCCAGCCGGCAGCGGAGATGCCGGTGGCACTGGGCTGCTGTTTTGGGTAACGTGTCATGCACCAGCGGAGATGTTGGAACTGTCAGAGATCAGCTTTTCTGAAGCAGTTCTGCATTCGGGAATGAAACGGGCTCCTCGCCCTGATCCACGAAACACTGCTATTGCAAGTGCTGCGGCTGGCTCGATGCGCTAGCGAGGCACGTGGGAGAGCGCCGCAGGGCTGACTTAATGCAGCCAGCTTCGGCAATGCAAAGCTGGAATTAAACGCTTGGCCTCAATATTTAACAGGGTCTCATTTAGCAACTAGGGTCTTTTGTGCAGTCCATGCAGAGAGTTGGATACCTTCAAAAAGTGAGTTAAAACCAGCCTATGTGCTAAGTGAGGAGCTGCCCAGACCTTCAAGCTGCAAAACTACAAACCAGAGGGTCAGAGGTTGGATGCCTCAATAGCAAACTACCCAGAGTAATCCTTGTCCATCCCGGACTGCCTTCCCTGTCACTCTTGCTGTGAGTATAATGCGTGATCATATTTTAGTAACACTTAGCACTTGAACGATGATCTTCTCTGTCTGGAGTGGAGCTGCTGATTGAAAATAATTGCATATAACAGGTTCTGCATATGGTGGATGCGGCAAGGAAGGGACAGTAATTACATTAGTGGTTTGGCACAGATTTAGGTTTCATCTTTGAAGTGATAAAAAAATGATTTGTGGCATGCAGCAATCAGCTTACTCCAGGAGGTAAAATATTAACTACTATTAATATCTCCAAGAATAGCTTGGATATAGGCAAGTCTCAAACAATAAATACAGAAGGATTAATAAACCAAGAGACAGTAGCCAGATTTTGCCATGGGCAAAATCACTGCACTTGGAAAGACCAAGACAGATCTGCAAAAGTCAATGCAGAAAAATGGAAGCTTGCAAATCCCTGTGGATTTGCAAGTCCTCAGACTGCTGCCGTGGCTTTAATGGGAGCCTCCATCCAAAGACCTGATGTGCCTTAAATAACCCATGTAGACATCACACGATAAATTAATTGTCTGTAACTGTCCTGTCCTGAACTGACAGTTCCTAGCTAGCAAGTCCTGTTTTACAAACCCAGGTCTTCCTCTCTCTTGTTGAGGTTACAGCGTGCCCCTGATTGCTATATGCCTCATTCTTGTTTTGTTGTCAGCCCATTTGACCATTGCATCCCCAAAAGCCTGTTAAATAAAACCAAATCTTCCCCAGTGTCCTTCCTTCTCCCTTGCATAGAGTAAACCTAAGCATACAATTCAGATAAATCCGATGGGGAAAACCATCAGTTTGATCAATAAAGAGAGGTAGTGCTGGCAGTAAACGAGGCACTTAGCTTTGGATTCAGCCTGAGAGTTTTGCTGCTAGAAAATGCATTTTCAAATGGGAACAAAACCAATGGTGGCTTGCCTTGATTATGGGCTTTTTAAGAGCCTCCTACATGGGCACTGAAAATTATATCCCTTTTTTGTATAGCCTCAGCTCCAGTCACAGTTATATCCTATGAATGCAGTGAAAGGGACTGCCTGGGCATCATAAAGGGCCTCCCTGGCCAGCAGTTAGAGGGGGTCTGCACCGCTGTAGCGGGGGGGCTGGGAAGCTTCTCAAGCAGGAAGAAGCCCAGTATTGTTGTGAAAACCCAATTTGTATTTCCACCTAGAAAAATAAAAGGAATGGGTCAGGCCTGATATATGTACTGCAGAGAGAAAATAAAACCAGAACCAAATGCTGCCTTTTCTACAGTCATTTTTTAGTGAGAAAAATTTTCTTCAAAATATCTTCCTCCTTTCTTTCCTCCCATCTTCTACTTTTTCCCCTCTCACTTTTGGACCTCACCAAAAAGAAACCTTGCAAGTTTTTTTGCTAGGCATTTCTAAAGAATACTGCTCATCTGACAGATATTCAGACCATCTGGAGAAGCTGACAGACAATAATTTGGAAGTCATCCCTTTCAAGACCATTTTAATGATGATTTTTCCTTTCACATTTTTTCTCTATTAGCCTGTCTGAATCATCAAGGATGATAGAAAGTTTTCACATTCCCATCTGTCACTTGAAGGTACAGTAATGTCTACAAGTAAAACAAAACCAATTTTTAGATGCAGCACAGACTTTGACTCTCCAGTTCTTGTGATTTAAAAACTTTCCTCGCTGTAATGGTTTTAAAGCATTTACCTGCTATAAAAGTGAGCCTGCAGTGTGAAAGTAAAATTAAGTTGGCACATGAAGTTCTCTGTTGCTTTCAGATGCACCTTAGCCAATAAACAATGTGGTTAAAGAAGAATTGGTTAAAAACTGTGAAGTGAAATACTTCAGCAGACACAACTTCTGAAGTCCCCGTTCAAGAAACTCTCTAGGAGCTTCAACCAAGCAGCAACTGCAGAGTGATAGAAGTGGGTCAGAGCAGGTTCAGACCAACTCCAGAGCCTGGGAAAAGCAGCAGGACCCAATGGAGTAAAGAGGGGAGCAGGGGGAGCAGGGCTGTACTGGCTGCAGGCAGGGAGTCCAGCCTCAATTCAGTTAGTGAGGGATGATGCCCTTATACTGGGAGCTTCCAGCTCTTCACCCAGCAGCATCCCTTAAGGTCACACTCCTGCTGCTTCTCTTGACATCAGCACTCTTGTTTTTTGGTTTCTCAGTTGTTCTTCCATTAGAGAAATGTTATCACACCGATCCCTTCCATTGCTGTTAGTACCTGTACCTCAGGAAACCCAGGCATGCACCTGACCTGAGCTTTTATTAGACTTAAACATGAGATCAACACTTTGGGCAAAAATTCTCTGTCACGTTAGTAGTCACTGAACATAGAATCATAGAATCGTTATGGTTGGAAGAGACCTCAAAGATCATCAAGTCCAACCTTCTACTCAAAGCCACCATGCCCTCTAAATCCACTAAACCATGTCTCGAAGCACCACATCTAAACGTTTTTTGAACACCTCCAGGGATGGTGACTCCACCACCTCCCTGGGGAGCCCGTTCCAATGCCTAACGACTCTTACAGTGAAGAAATTCTTTCTAATATCCAAACTGAACCTCCCCTGGTGCAATTTGAGGCCATTTCCTTTTATCCTGTCTCTAGTTACTGGGGAGCATCTGACTGGTTCCTCACTGAGTCTGAACTGAAAGTGCATCGTTTGAGAAAGGGTATAATTGCCTACAATGTGAATGAACGCAATAAGGGACTGCCTTGACTGGGTGCCCAAGCAGAAGTCCCTAGGAGCACACAGATACAAATTACATTTATGCTGCGCCAAATTTCCTCCCACTTCTGCTCACAAGGGCCACGGCATGGGAGACAGCAAGTCACTTCAGGGCTTCACTCAAAGTCAAGGTGTTTCTGCCACAGACTTTGCTATAGCAGGATGTTGGAGGGACTCTAAACACAAAGTAAGGTGAAACATATGAACAACAAAAAGCAGAGACAGTAAAAGCTACAACCTTCTGTTTTGCAGATCCTGCCTCCAATAGCACTGCTTCATCTTGAGCGTGATGGAAATAGTACTCATGGGTTTTTAGCTAAGGGCAAAACCCCACCACCCTTTCCTTTCTGGTTCTGATCTCCAGTTTTTAATTCAATGCATTTGGCTTTGCTTAGCTCCCCTCCTTCTGACTCTCAAGCCTCATCCCTCAAATGAGCATTTTTCTGTTATTTGGGGTTACTCCACAGCAGCTGCTCGGCTCTGAACCCCAGCGAACAGCCAAAGCAAAGAGCTGCCACCTGCCTGCTACTGCTTCCCGGAGCTCTCGGAAAGCAGGGCCGGTGGCAGAGGAAGCCTAAAAAAAGGCAGTAAAAATGCCTGCCAGCATCCAGCATGGCAAAGTGCCTCGTCATGGGAGAGTCAGAGCCCTCTCCTTCTCCCTGACTATAGACATGGGGTCGTGGAGGGTGCAGATGGGAGTTTTCTGACATATGAAGCATCACTTCACTTTGATTTTCTTTTGATCAAAGGTGGTGTGCTCATTACTACAGAGGTGCTTCAGGCTCAAAGGGAGAAATGTCCGCACCCAGAGATGCTACACTGCTACCCAAAAGCTAATGGCTTTGCTCTACATGACCCTGGGCATTTTTAAAGAAATACCAAAGGCTTCAGAAAATGGGTCTGGGAGAAACCCAAGAGAAATAGTGAAGGAGGAAGAGTGGAGAAATCAAGCACAGAGCCGCTACTAAATGGAAGTGAATTAATAAGAGCCATTGGGTAAAAGGACAAGTGACTACTGGCTTCCAGGAGGCTGCAGCTCCCAACAGTTCCAACCCCTGAAAATCACCCCTGGAAGTACTTCTTATAACTAGATTTTATAAAGGAGCAGTAAACAGCCTCCACAGTCTGCGCAGGTTAGCACTAGACATTAAGAAATCCAAGAGTTTAATCCTATTTTATGTATGCAGTAGGAGGAGTAATATGATCTTTGAGAACTAGTTGAATTACAGTGTGTAGTTGGATATTTCATTGAAAATTCCTTTATTACCATTTATTATACAGCACCATTCACACGCAGGGGGATTTGGAGAGATCCAAGGAAACAGGTAGCTGCCTGTGGAATTTATATCTTATTGGTTATGGTTAAGTGAGGCTAAGGCTGGCCACAGAGTCAAGGTCAAGGGTATCTGGAGGAGGTATCAACTGATTAAAGAATGAATATTCACTGAAGCAGAAACTCCACGCTGAGTCCCCTACCACCAGATCACACAGTCCCTCTTACATTTTCATTCTCTCAGCCAATGACAATACAAGTATTTGGTACCAAGTAGAACATCCTTCAGCTAGAAGCTCCACAGATCCCAGGGGATGAGAGATCAAGGTTCAAATCAGGAAAAAAAAGGAAAAAAAAAAAAAAAGAAAAGAAGGCTTTCACCATGGCTATTTTTCCCAACCATAAGTGTTGAGTGCAGACAATTGCATATGAGAGGTTCCAGTATCATCAGGTTTTCTCCTTTGGCCTTCCTGCAATATGTACTGGTTATGTGCCCATGGATGAGGTAACTGGGGGAGTACTGAGATTGTGAATCCTTCAGTGTTCAGACACAAGGCACAGCTCTAAGGAGTCTGGATAAGCCCAGACTTGGCTGCTTTTGTTTGTCTAAAGGGATACTTGGAGACGTGAAAGTAATTACTGTAGTCATGATTCAGGGTTGGTCCTGCTTTAAGCAGAATGTTGGACTATATGACCTCTTGACATCCCTTCCAACATGACGGACTTTAGGAATTTGTTTTTCCGTCATTCCGGCACCTCAGCTTAAGGCAGCTGGGGCTCAAGTCACATGCATGCACATAGGACTACTTGCATTTCAGCTGGGTAGCCCACCTGGAGACCAGTTCCTGCTCTAGAACAGCATGGGTCTTCCTTTCTAGGTGCCTTAGATGGTACAAGGTATATCAAACCTATGGAGATGCCTCTGCAGTGGCAACTGAATTGAGACCCTTGTTGGTACAATCAATGGAGTCTAGAAGATATTTTTCTTATCCTAAAGAATAAATAAACATAGGTCTATGACTAGGACACATCTAAATTCACCTAACTCTAAGACAGCAAAGACATTCATATGGGACCAGTAGACATGACAAAGAGCCAACAGGGAAAGCCACACAGTCCTGGAGTAGCAGCTGGAGGTGGGGTAGCCAAGGGTATCTTGAATGGTACGAGACCCATGTAGGTCAATGACTGAATTGTGCTCCACTGGCAGTATCAACTCAGAGTGGGATTTAGCCACCCAAATACGTCACCTTCTGTCAGTTTAAGTGCTGTTCAGTATCTTGCTTGGCCTCCATCTGCCTCTCCAGTGCAGCGCAAGTTTCCCTTAAGTCCTCTCTCACACCTGCCAGCCCACGCAGAGATCCTGCAGACCCTAGCATATCTCTAACAGTGCAAAGCATCTAGATTTAGGCTAATGAGTTTCACCCTAGGTATCTAGTGATCTTAATGTGAGCTTAGAAATCTACCTCAAGGGAAAATATCTGTATTGTAAACACCTTTAAAAAGTGTATGAATCCATAATTGAATCCATCCCAAAGTTACCTACACTTTATTTGATCCCTTATCTTCTATCCTTCTGCCCTCATTCTGCCCTTAAGATACAAATGTCTCAATTCCTGACATGAATTCTGCCTTCCTTTATGGGAAATGACCTGAGTGTTAGGGAAGAAGAGAAGATTAAAGGAAAAACTGTCTTGCTCCTGAATGTAAACCTGTATGCTCTACCTTAAAAGGAAGTTATATCTATGGAAACAAGTTGCTGCTTCAAAATGGCCTTGATCCGCCTCAGTTGCTACCACAGAGCTAGACCGCTCAGGACTAGCTTTGGTGAGTCTCTGTGTCATTCCTCCCAGAGTTTGTTGCACAACAAAATGATTGACACTACTTGTTCTAAAATGGATGTGACATGGTCCAGTTAAAGGCAGAATGAATCTTCAGAGTGGAACTGAAATGCTTGAAGAACTTCAGAAGATACTCCGGAGTTTGACTGTCAGCTCATTTTTGTTTGGCAAGCGTGATCTCTGCTTGTACATTATAAGATTTATAGGGAAGAAAAAAAAAAAAGCCTGAGCGTTATCACATGCCATCAGATTTCTTTATGTGACAACCCATCTGTGTGCTCACCCCATCGTTTTATGGCTCCCAATCAAATGCTTGACAGTTCAAAGAGTCTACAGCAGCATATGGCATATGACATAGTGTATTTAAATAGAAATCACTCCATTAGAAACACAGCGGTGCCTACTGTAATTAATAAAAGGTAGTTTAATAACTAACTTCCCAAAATACATAATTCTCCATGTAGTCATAGCAGATAAGGCATATTCCTTTTCATTAATATGAATTTCAATAGTGACTGGAGACCAGATAAAACTAGCCAGAGCCTTTGCAGAAGCTCCACGCTCGAAGGATTTCCCGGTACTTGAACTGATCTCATGAAGGACCACGAGAAGGGAATGAAGGAAATACATCCTGTGCCAGTGAAGATGCCTAAGCAGAAAATGGATAAATGGATAGGCATTGCCAAATCTCTTTGATACAAACTGGGCAGACTAAGGTTGTCATAAGCATTAAGGAAAAGTCTGCAGCAGCCCGACTCCTGAGCACCACTCCAGTGATTTTGCCTCTAGTTTGTCCCAACCTTTGGAAATATTCAGACACGGATTAAATACCGAAGAATTACTTTTCCATGTGAAGAACAACAGTTTGTAGATGCTGGATAAAGCCACAAAGATATCTACCGAGTTCCTTCACTTCAGTGGCATATCCCCAAAGTGACAGGGAAACTGGAACTGCTGCAAAGCATACACCCAGTGGGGGAATACCGCATACGAGGCTTTTGATCTTTTTTTTTTTTCTAGTTTGTTTTATTTCAGTTGAGCTGTCCAAGGATTAATGGAAGATCAACCACTGCACATCTCAGTAAAACTTCAGCCATAGGCAAGACTTCAAAGTATCATTTTCAGTATACGGTCTGCAGACCCTCTGGCAAACCAAGGAGTACTTCCAAGCAAATTCATACATGCTATTAGGCAATCTACACCTGGAAAAAAGATTGAATGGGTCCGCATTTCTACTGGAAAGTCTGTAAGACCCCTCAAATCAAAAGAGTTTGGAAACCACTTCTCTGGATAGGAAATAAAGTAAGATAAAGTGCTATCATGCTCTAAAGGTCAGTGGCAGTCACCAAACACAGCTGAGAATCACTTCTCCCGTTATACTATTCTCACTGGTGTTTCACAGGTTTAAGCCTCCCTCTACTCTGCAAAACTGTACACACCAGCTTAGTCGATACACAGGCCTGCAGCCATCAAATGCATCTCTCTCCGTACAGCGTCGAGCTCTCTGATGGGTAAATCATAGGCAGCTAAGTGTTGTGAAATACATGGGAACTGGTGAAGGAGAGGTCAGTTTAATTTATTGTTTGCTGCTGTAGCTGCAGTACTTTTTAGCAGCTTTTTAAATACCCTTCACATTCACAAGGGTACTTGCAGAGCATGCAGCTAAGCACAGGAGTTATCTATGCATGACCAAAGGTATACTCAGCGCAGTTTGCCTTTGTGCTGAACTGCAGTGTAAAATCAAAAGAAATGGAGTCAAGTCTAGGCAATAATAGACTCCATGTGAAACCGATTGTTCGTACGGCTTCCTCAATTAAACTAAACCCAACTATTACCCCATTCTCAGCTACTTTGTTTTCAATAAGAGAGATGATAAGGTTCAGCACAGCTCCTCTATGAGAACTGTGTGACACACAAAATGCTGTTTCCAACTTGTCAGACTGTCTGTGTTACGTTTTGCATGATCTTTATGTGCTTTAAAGTTTGCTTCATGTGACATACCCAAGAAAAGGATCGTTTTTATTTTTAAAAACAAATGAAAAATTTCTGTGCTTTCTATCCGAAGGCATTCAAGCTCAATAAGTGACCCAATTTGCAGAGGAAAAAAATACTCTAAGTCAATTTCCATCAAATAGGTCCTATTTTTTCAGTTTGCCTCAATTTTGGATAGGAGCTGCAGTTTGTTACAAATGTATTGCACATCTGCAGCTCAGAAAAATTTGGTGCTGCTGCTTATCCTCTCCAAAGAGAATCCATATGGACAACCTTATCAACGTCTCAAACATACTTAACTCTTTCTGGTAACGAAGACCAGTGCAGGAGCAGGAAGAATTGAGTAGAAGGGTATACTTCTCTCATGATGAGCTCATGAGCCCACCTTTGTTTTAATTTTGAAATCCTCTTCTCCCCACCCACCTGTAAGTTACCACAAGGCAATGCAGTAATTCCTCAGCACTGTCTGGCTCTTTATCCTGAGAGTTTTTTGCTTCCTATCTTCCTCCTGCATCATTTAGTAAATTCTTTTATGCAGAGAGCATACTTAAAACACAAAAAAAAAGTCTTGGAAGCTTGGGTTGGAAGGGACATCAAGAAGTCATCTAATCCATCCTTCAGCCTCAAAGTCAGGATAAGCTCTACTTGTACCTTCCAAGAGAAATATTCGTTTAATCTGTTCTTAAAAAGCCTCTCATAATGGAGATTCCACCACTTTCTAAGACTATCTGTTCTTATGGCTCTGTGTCTGCAACAGAAACTTTTCATGTTGTCTAACCTGTATCTTCCTTGTGGTAATTTAAGTTCACTCCTTAAACCATGGGCTTTGCAAAACCCCTATGGGGACTCAGAGAGTAGTTTATTCTCCTTTGCCTTTGCAGCACCTTTGTCTCCAGTGGATTAAGCAGTCCCAATTTATTCAGTTTTTCCTGCTAGAATTGGCCATTCCATACTGCCTTCTCTATCTAGAGGATTTCTGCAGCTGCTGGCTTCGACAATCTGTTGGACTTCTTCCTTCAAAACACAAAAAGCAATGCCCAAATACTCTAAGAGCAGCTGAATAGTGAATCAAACGCATTACTTGCAACCGAGAGAAACCAAAAGGAGAGTTAAAACAAGTTAAAAGAAGACCTTGAAGATGATGGCAAGATCAACTAGTAAAACCCTAAAACTGTGTGAGTCTTGGAGTTCATTACTGTTCTCTCTTCCTAAAAACTTTTCAGAAATGATGTTTTATGAGCAGCAGAAGACTCTTCAAGTAGGTTTTTGCTATAAAGTGTGTCTTTGATAAAAGCCTATCAGCACCTTGATGCCATTCCCAGCACTTGATATTTCTGCTCCAATTTACAAGATCATTGGCTTAATGGATTAATACTTGGTGACTAGAGCATGCAATTGCTAGACACAAGAATGCATTCTTATTTGGACCTAGGAGTAGTGAGTGCTAAGGAGCAATAGTAGCATTGGTTGGACCTCCTACAAGAACTGAGAGAGGATGTAAGAAAAAAATGGAAACAAACAGAAAATGAACAAGCTACGAGATGAACATTAGATGGCTGCAGAAGCAACTAATGATGGCACTTAGACTATTTATAGAGTCTTCAAGGAGGAAGAGGAAAAGTCCCTTATTTTCAGCTCTCCTCGTATACTAACCATTTTTGCATTCTTCATTCAGAACCAGCAGACTCCTATGACACATCCAGCTCCTTACTGGCCACTTGTGCCACTCATCCTTGCTTAAATCCCCTACACTTACACTTCAGATATGAAACAAGTGACCTGTGTTTGCTGTGATGCAAATAAAACCACCTGCAAGTGTTCCCAAGCCAAAGTTGTTTGACGAAGTTATGCATTCAGCAAATAGCCCAAGACTGGAGCTGGGGTGATGTTTCTGGGGTGCAGGCTGACCCGAGTGACTTACGGAGGCTGCAATCCCTCCGCTGCTCTTGGTCCCTGCAGTTGCCTCCTGCTTTCTATAGTTTTCTCACAACTCTGTCCATACAAAATGCAGGTGTACTAATGTATTCCAAAATGCGAGTTTGCTTTATGGCTTGGACAGGGGCTGGTGCAACTATGGCACTATAAGGGCTACGGGATATTTTTTTAGACTTGTGAAATTCTTACGTTTAACAAACAAAAGCACATGCGACCTTGCAGACCCAGTCTTGTAACCTTACCCATTCAAGTAGATCTAATGGGGGACAACTGGCCACTGTGAAATCAATCAGATTTGCCACTGATTTCAGTGAAGCTGGAGCTGTAGCCACAGTCTTTAGCTCACTGTTTCTACAGGTAATTTCCACTGCTGGAAATTGTTCAAAACCAAGTATATTGTACCATGACAGAAACTCTGTCCTTCTTTAGTTTTCTATTTAAAACTAGAATAATAGCCAGTAACTGCTTTAAAGCAAGGGATATTCCCTCCCTGCTGGATCTGACAAGACTTGTCCTTGTCTAGTTTATGTACTCCAGGGGCACCACCATTGTAGAAATTATATCCAGAAGCATCAGAAGAGCCCTATAACTAAGTCAGAAACATGGAGATCCCTTTCGTCCACGCTTTTCCAAAACGTAAATGTTCATTTTAAAATCATGCCATCACAGCTTCCGGGACCAGCTGTTCATCCTTTTTTTTTCTTTGTATTTTACTGCCACTGAATCCTTGTTCAGAATTATCAGAACAATAATTAGATTCAGGAAAGGAGGGGGGCAGGCATTCATACCCCCCTGAGAAGAAGAGATAAAAGTTTCATTTCTGAAAGCTGATGTGCCAACAGTGGATAGTGGGGAATTGGGATTCCTTCTTAACTGCATGGGAGAGTTCAGTAAAGTTTATTAATAAAACAATTTAGATAAACTCCATTTATGCATTATTTGTACAAGTATCTTGGCAACTGCTTATTTAGCATCTTGAACATATCAGGAATTTTAAAGAGGAGGACTGAAAACTTGCCTCAAACTGCAAAACCTTTGACAGAAGTGGGTCTGGGAAGTAATGAGGGTTTTTTTTTTTCTTTTTCTGCTTCTCCTTCTTTTTCTTCCTCCAACTAAAAACAATTTTCTAATATCCTTGGCATAACTACTATAATGAAGCATAATTTATTTGATCCTTACACAGCCCCCTTAGGATTACTTCTTGCAGATAGCCAATTATAAACTCTTACATACTTTATAGCCCTCATTATGTGTGACAGAGGCACACTAATAAATAATGCAAAACCCCTTTTAAACCCAGTCTACCTTGTGAGAATACAGGGGTCTGGTATGGAGGGAAAAAGCACATTGTAATGCATTCTTATTTCCAAATGGACTGAAAAACTTTCTAGCTTCAGCTTGCTTCCTTAGGACACTTTTTTTTTTTTTCCCAGACTGGACTCCCGTGGCTTGATTCATTACTAGATAAAAATCAAGTTCAAATAGAAGTGGACCATGACACACAAACTGTCACTGCCCTGTCACTTCCTCATGACATCCTGTCAGCTGCAGACAAGAAAGGAGGTCTGGAAGCAGAACAGCCGGGTTGAATACAAATGAATTGATATTCAATTGTAGGCTTTTCACGGTAATGAAGCAGAACGGGCCAAGGCCCAAAGAGCGTATTTCACCCTGCCTGTTCGGCCTTTCTGGTGCAACTTCCAGACACCGCCAGTGCTGAGGTCAAGGCTCTGGAGGAAAGCAGAGCAGTTCTGACGGTCCCTCAGCTGAGAGGGTTCAAAGAGCAGAGTGAGCAACTCAGGAAAGACATGGGATGGAATATACACGTATAAGGTCCTGGTAGACTGCTTTATTTTTGTCTTTAATTGACACAGAGCCGCTTTTTGAAGCAAAAAAGCTGCAACTGTAATGGCTAAGAAATGTTACCAAGATCACTACAGAGACCTGGGGAGTCACGAAGGCTATCGCCGACTTCTGTCCCCTCCAGAGAGTTCTGTGCAACCATTACATTACTCATATTGTCCCTGGAAGCCTTCTTTCCCCTACATGAAGAAGAGGAGATAATAATTCCAAAGGGCACAAGGATTTCTTGCCTCTGTGTGGTGCTAGGAGACCTTGAAGGTCAGAGGGTAGGAGGAGGGAAGGTGTTCACACAAGGTTTGAACTATTGCAACCTGGAACAAAACTAAAACAAACAACTGGGTGAATCACGTAATTTTATTCGTGGACTTAGGCTGGACAAAAATGCATTCAACTTTCTTTCCTGGTATCCTTCTATTTAACAGGGAAGGGGAACACTTTAAAAAAATCAAACCAACAAGCAAATAAACAAGGCCAACTTTTCCAAGAGCAGAGCCCACCAGAGCCCTTGCTGCAGGAGGAGCGGGCACAGCTACTTTCACAGCCTGTGATATGGTCTGCAGAAGCCTAAACGTACAACTCTTGGCATCAAAACTAAGCATTATTCACTAAATGACACATCTCTCCAGCTAGTGTCTAGATGGTCACAGTTAATTACACAGTCTGAGATTCCAGTAGACATCTGGGTCTACAGCATCTTCCAATATCCCCGTGTAGCTTAACATAGATGTAGAACGAGTGCATAGAAAGAAGGCAGAAGGAAGAGTGGCTGTACAGCACAATACCTTATATAATTTGTATAATACAAAGACCTTAGGTACAGTTAAGTTAAAGCCCTGCCACTGAGTCCTGCTAGATTATGCAATTAAATCAGCAGCCCTTCATAGCTGGCTGTGGGGATGGCAACGAACAAAAGAAACAGAGACATTTGCCTTTGTGTGCAGCTACAAAGAATTATCTGCCATTTTAACTACAAGGTTTGACTAATGTACACTGAAGCACTCAACTTCAATTAGCTATTTAACCCAGCAGATCAAGCTGTGATCTGAAGAGGCTGAGATATGAGTAAGTGTTCCTCTTGCAGAAGCCATAGAGACTGGCCAGAGAATGCGATAAGCAGGTATAATCCAACAGGCTGACTAATCATATGTTTCCAAGAATGAACAAAATCCACAGTATCTTTTCCATTTTGGACAACTGCAGTCACAATAACCTCAGCGGCTACCTACCTCTGTCGGGAACAACATGTCCCTGGGAAACAATGCAAAAGTGGCAGTTAAAGATATGATACTCTACCTCACGGTTTATGAAAGCATCTTTTGTTTGCTTTTAAATAAGTGAAATAAGCATAAATTAAATATGAGGTACTTTTTGCAGTTTGCAGGCAGCAATAACAACAAAACTTGATAGTGTAAACATTTCCTAGTTTTGGTTAAAATGTCTCTGGAAATCAGCTTTTGCATAAGAACTAATTAAGACAAGGTTTTGGGGTCTACAGTCTGGGTCTGAATCTGTCCCCTGAAAAACGTGTTACCAGGGTCAGGGGAACTTCTACAGGGTCAGCAACCAGAACCAGAACAAGGCCATCTTCCCGCCTGGCTGTCACTGAGGGATTGTTTGGAAGGCTTCTTTCTCCCTGTCTGCATGCTTCTGCTAACAACTCTCCCATCATCACTTCTTCTTCAACTCCTCCAGCAGGATATTGCCACAAGCATTTACATGGCTGCTTGGGAACCGATACAGTAGAAAAATAAGCACTTTTTTCTTCCTGAGGACAAGGGGCAACACAGAGTCCGGAATGAGACGTGGGCAAGTGATAAATACTTAAACCAGCTTAAGCTATCAAAAAATAAAAATAAAAAATTGTGCCACTGTACCCTGCAGCAGATTACTGTGTTCCAGATCTCTCAGTCTAACAGATCCAGCAGAGCTACATAAATTGGAGATGGAAAAGGACAATTTGCATCCAGTCCTCATAAGGGGTGGTTGGCTCCCTGAGGTTGTCTGTTGTGCTTTGCTCCCTGAAGCACATTGCTCCCATCTGTGCTGAACACCATGGTGTGTCCAGTCCAATTTCAAGGTCTCCAAGCAATAAAGGTTTATGGCTTTCCTGGGGCAACTTTTCCACAGCCAAATGGACTGCTCTGGTCTGACTTCAGAGGAGCAGTTAAATGGAGACTTGTATCTATGTCTCACCAGGAAAACACATCTGTACTTAAGAGCTCT
>NW_009626036.1:0-62231 GCF_000690535.1 Cariama cristata | reverse complement strand
TATATATATATATATACGTATATGAAGACAATGTCATCTCTCAACGCTCCATGACAGTCTTCTGTCCCATCGCATTAACCTTTCTTTCCCACTGAGGTGACAAAGACTCAGCTTGCCCCCATCCTCACCTTCACCAAACACCAGGCTGTGAGGACCAAACAACACCAAGGGCATCCCTGGGCACAGCAGCCTCCTCTGGAGCACAACAGCTCCCACTGCCTTCGGGAAATGTTCAGTGCCACTTGCCGTGGCCGCGGGGAGAGCTGAGCTACGGGGCTTCTCCTTCCCTTGGATTGGTTTCCAGGTTCTCCAGCTGACCACGCGCAGCGTGTAATCAGTCCCACTAACAGGCAGAGGTGGCAATACGAGGGGTATCCAACAGGACCGCTCCTCTCCAAAGCAGCCTGCTCTTATGCTGGTTAATGAGCCACAAAATATGACTTTGGGGTGAATTTCATGTCACAGTTGAGCAGATCTAATGTTGTGCCATCTCTGAAAGGGATAGTTGGACACTCTATACATTCCCACCTTCGCCTTCTTGCCCCCTTCTTCACTCATGCAACTTCAGGCTAACATGAACCAGTTCAGGGAGCTACACTGGCAAAAAAAAAAATGACTGCTTTTTATAGGGTTATTATTCTGCTGGCATTAACTCTTCAAATTGGCGTACTGATGGGTAACATAAATGCCATGCCAAGGGCAAAGGGCCACCTCCTCCCAGGCAGCCGGTAAATCAGCTTGGGCAAATTATCAAACGCTAGCCCAGCTCAGTTTGTTTTCAGCCCTCCATGCAACAACCCAAATAGGTCAGGAGTCCAGTCTAGATAGATCAAGGGAACAAGGGGCATCCAAACGGTCGTCTGGCACCTGACCAAGTCCTGGAGAGTTGGGCAGAGCCGAGGGGACCTGCAGAGCTACCCATGGCTGAGGGCGGCTGTGGAGCAACATGGTGAGCAGGGCTGAGGAAAATGCCTTGGAGACCAACTGCACAGAAATGAGACAGAGAACTGCAAATGTGACACTGAAGGATATTCAGAGACATATGAAATAGGAACAGGATGAAAGCTGAAAGCTTGAGGACTAAAAACTTTCAAGAAGATGGGAATAGCTTCTATATTAAAGGCAGTTAAAAGGCCAAGGAGGAAAAGATTGTGATAGAAGCTATAAACTTAGATTACTTGCATCAATAATGGAGAATAAACTGTTGTGTAATACGAAGGGGCCCTGCAGTCAAAAGGCAATTGGTGTTGGAAAGAGGTTTCTTAAGAGATAATCCCTTCTCAGTTCTCTGATATACAGCCTTGCTACTGTACGTCTCGCGTTCATTCATTACAATGATCTGCCTAACTGCCTAATAAGCATCATTCCGTCTGTCATCGGAAAAGGAGTTCATGATTGCAATAAAAAGCTTGGATGCAATTCAGCAATCCAAAATGCCATGGCTCTAATTTATTCATTCATTTGGTTTTCAGTGGTGCAATGACACTGGCCACAATAGTATTACATGAGACTGGTTTAAGTATCCAGGAGAGCTCAGGGAGCGGAAAATTCAATTCCCATTGCCATGGTGAGCGATGTATACCACCAAAGAGAGCTTAATTCCCAGGGTAAGAAGGATGGTCTCCCTGCAATATTCCTTTTGAACACAGGCACTGTACTCACAAAGAGCATTATCGAAACTCAGAACTCATTACTCCAACTGGGGGTGAAGATCCCTCCAAATCTCATTTGGGTGGAAGCTCCTCCTAGCGAGTGGCAGAACTGAAAATATGCTGTTGACAATCATCGAATAGATTTACTGTATCACGCATTTAAAAACTCCTCTGCAAAGCTGTGCAAGGGCAACATTCTAATTCCTTACGAACTGTCACAAGATGGGCCTTCTGAGGACTCCCCTGTCATTACCCTGCCACTCAGCTGACACTAATTCAGCTGATTTTAGATATTTCCCAAAGGCAGAACAGTGTAGGAATATAAACAACTTACTTTATTGACTCTTCACACCACAAAAAGGAGTTGGGTGGACGTTTTGCAACGTAAAGTCCCCGCGGTAGGTACAGCTTGACTTTCCTCTGCAAAGCCATGGTAAAAGGTGTCTTTGACACCCACCTTCCAGTGCCCGCCACGATGTGATGCCTCCAAGCAGGGGTGCATGAAGCACCACACAATGCCGGTACTTGCTGCCGGCCCAGAGCCTGTGGTTCGATGAATTCAGGGGGAGCTGCTTTGAACCTAGCTTCACATAGCTCCTGACAGGCCTATGAGCGCAAGTCATGACAATGTTATTCATATAATTGTGAAAATAACAGTGGCTTGCAAATGTTTACATGTTCAATTATATATAAGCCTTCCCCAGTGAGCACATTTGTCTCTTTTTTCTTTTCTCTGTCAGTCAGAATGCCTCTCGCATGCGGAAGGTGAATGCTGCTAATGAACGATGAAGACCAATGTCAGTAAAATTCTCCTGCCAGCAGGGTCCACGAAAAGTGAGGACAGAGAAATTGGGATTTCTATTCTCTTCTGAAGGGTTCTCCAGGCTGGAATTGCCTCAGTTTGCAGCTTGCCCTTTTTAAGAAGCCCTTTTGCTTTGGTGAATGCTATGCAATGATTTTTTTTCCTCCAGCATTTGAAATCAGGGACACCCCTTGGTCTGTTATCCTTACCTAGAGCAAATCCACCCAGCCAGACCTCCTTCCTCAGACAGATGATGCTTTTACAGGCAGAGCCATAATACTGATGCTTTTTGATGGGAGTGGAAAGAGAGAGAGGTGGCATGATATTTTACTAAAATCCCCATTTGAATCAGAAGGTAGGAGTGAACTTCCTGCAGGAACAATCTGCCTCATACCAACGGGAGAGACAACAAGAGAAGGTCAAGGTAAGTCAAAGTGTTTTGCATTTGTGGCAGATGAAGCGCTTGCCATGGGGCTACCGCAGCTCAGTTGATATGGGGCAGCTAAAGCCCTGCATATTTAACGGCTGATGTGACTCCTGCGTTTCACGGGTATTTCCAGCGAGTCCATTCTGCAGCCCCTAGCGTCACTAGAGAGGGGCTGACTACACACAGGTCCTCTGGAAGACAAGAACGATTTCTATGTTCCCTTGTACCTGCTCAGTTTTCACTCATCCTTCCCAGCTATTAAACGGGAGATGGGAAACAGCATTTTCCAGATGAAATTTCAAGGTGGAGGTGCCCAGGAACAGTCCTTGCATGGCACCAGTGGTTGCTACTTGTCAGCAAGAAATGAAATGCTTAAGACATTTGCTTAGCAGAGAGTCATGAAAAACTCCAATTTTGCCCACAGTAGAAGAAAAATAAAGTAATCACAAGGCTTCTTACCTTAACCTGTCATTTTTATTTTAATAAGACTAGTTTTTCCTGAGTTTTAGCGCAGGAAGATCTTAGCTGGCACGTTTCAGGTCAGCCAGTGCGACTGATTTAATACAGATGGAAGAAGCTAGGAGGGATGAAGAGTAGAAAAAATAAGACATTAATATACAGCAAATCCTATTTCAGCTCCTGGGAAGAATATTGCTTTCTCCATAGACTGAATGAAATGCTGATGTCAAAAAAAAAAACCCAAAACCATCCAAAGAGTTTATTTGTAGGTCTCCTTCCTCACCTCACCAGCAAAAAAAGAGTTAATGCGGCTGCTCGGCATCAACTTTATAGTCAAGGAGATTATCATGATCCTCTTATGGATGTGGAGCACAGCAGCACCTTTCCTAAAAGGCAGCAGCGTGCAGGCAGTGCCAGGGATGGGAGAGGCTCGGTACGCAGCCCTGCTCTCTGCCTTGTGAAACTGTGGGTAGCTGTTTGAGGGACAGAGCTAAATTAGGTCAAATCACTGCATCAAAGCCAGGCAAGAAAAAACAGCGCGGATGAGGAGCAATAGTTGTGTGACCAATTTTAGGGGATGTTGCGGTGTGTGGGGGGGTTGGGTTAGATTTTTGCCTAAACTCTTGGGAGAAATGCGTTATTTATTGGCATTATTTTGCCAAATATTTCAATGCAATATTTCTTACTGCATTAAACAATAAGCCTAAGATCTTTGTAATGGAAGAGGAGGATGTTTGCTTGGTCTCAAGCAGAACACCCAAGCACAGTCAGGTCCCCCTTGTCCACCCCCAGAAGTTCATTAGTGAATGAATTTCTCCCAACAGCTCGCTTGCCCTTTCTTCCCTGCCCTCCCCCTTTCCTGTCTTGAACTTCCAACAAAGAATTGAGTCTTTGTTATCACTCAGGCCGTTGGTGAACTATAACCCCCTCCAGCAGCCTCATGCACCCCCATGGACCATGCTCCAGTCCAACGATGGGTGAAAACAGCCCTGCTCCATCCTGCCAGCAGGATCAGGACCCAGGGCTGGCCCGTGCCCATGTCTGGGTATGTTTCAGGGCTCTTCAGCACAGAAACAGGCTGGGGATCTGTAGCCACTGAGATGGTATGATCAGAGGATTTAAAGCATTACTAGGAGGAAGAATTGGTTTAATGGATGTTCCTTCATTTCTGGGCTCGCTCTCTATCATATGCAGCCCAGTCTAGGTGGTACAATGGCAACAAAAATGTGGGAAGCAGCAGAAGCAGCCTTGGTGACACTGAAGTGTCTCATTAATGGAGTTTATTTTTTCCCTCTGATCTTCTTAAGGACATTAAAAAATTGCATCGGATCCTAATTTCCTTTTCTAGACGTGAAAAATGCTGTGAGGGGTACCTGCTATGCAACTCAATTACACTACTAATGCATCTGTGAAGTCTAATTTACAGGCACATTTTCAGATACAAGTCAGAAGGATCAAAATGCAGTTTATTAAAGCTGTAAGGGGAACATACTGTAGGGCCAGTTTTATGCTGCGGTAGCTTCAAGGGGTCAGTATCAATGAGCTGGACTACAAGGATGGAGAAGTTTTTTTCAAATTTTAATGTGCTTTGGATCATGCCTGCATTAAGAAAGAGATCACTATGGTTCTCATCAATGGTTGTGGAAACCAGATGCCACTGTTTGGTTATTGAGGTTTTATTTCCAGGAAGCATGTAAATCCTCTATTTTATCAAGGCATCTCCTTTTTATAATATGAGTGACAGATGGAGTAAGTGGAAATTGCATAATAAAATGAGCAGAAGCTGGTATCAGTTTGAATTTGTTCAGACACTGATGATTATCTCGTGCTTTGAATAACAGACATCTGCATGCCTCTCATTAAAGCAGGAGTTTTTGAGCTACCATGTTAGAGCTGCGAGTTTTCCTAAGTTTTCCAAATAAAATAACTGGTTTAACCACCAAAACCTCAGTGTTGTGGTATCTCAATAAAATTAAACAGCCTCGACTTTTCAGGACTCACTGGCTCCTTTGCATTAACATCAAAGTCCCAGAAAGGCAAAACCCGCTGTGGGATTTATAGTATGTAAACAGCCAAATTAATCTGGAGCTCGGTGAGAGATTAACACAAAAGAGCAGAAAGGTGCAAAGCACAGTTTAATTAGATCATTATATTCCACAATGACCAGCACATGGATTATGAAGATTCAGCTTTATTAAAGTCCTGGACTATGCTTATTTTGGTAGAGAGGTGATATTCCCATGTAATATCAAGTTCACTGAGTAATTATTATTATTACATAGCCCAGATCCAACATGATCACCTTATGCAGGGAAGCACATGTTTTACATTTCCAGTACTCAAAAGCACTGAGTAGAAGTAATTCAGCTAAAGTAAGAGCTAGTGCTTGGAGACAGCAGAGAAAGACACACCTGAACATCACCAGAGTGATCCAGTCCTAAATCAGATCTGCTTACACTGGATCTGGGCCTAAGTTAACATTATCCATGAAGTCCAGCTGGGACTGTCATCAGTGGCTGATAGGCAACCACCTTAATCTTACTTTCTCCATCTCCTGAGGGTTGCAGGCTGCTGGGGCTGGTCAGTCAGGCCAGTCCACGAGCTAGGTGGGCTTGCTGGGCCATTTAAAGAAGAAAGCTGTTCTTCAGAATAGCCTTAACCAAATGTATCAAAAGTCACAAAAAACAGATGCAGTTTCAGAAGTAGTGATGGGGACAAAAGCCAAAGGGATGGCTGAAATAGGAATGCTTGTAAACTAGGAAATGCAACTTTTGTGAGCTGAATAGCAATGAGATGTGAGATAACTGGCGTGAGATAGCAAGGACATGGAGTGATGGAGAGGAGAGTTTGTATGGGAACTTGCAGTGGGTACACGGGAACAAGGGATGGGCATAAAGTCTCTATTCAGTAAATTAGGAAAGAGTCAAGAAAGTAAAAAGCAAATTATGTTTTTTTTACTTAGAGGGATAAGGAAAATGCAGTTGTCCCATAAGACTATTCACAGGCTTAATCGTGCTGTTTAGTAAACACCACATCGGGGTGCAGGGGCACTGCATGGTGGGTGTTTGCATCGTCTACCACTCTGAAGCTTTAAACCTTTCCACTTGGGCCATATTGCTGCCCTTAGTACCAACTCTGCACAGTCCTGGGGGGAATCATCTACCCAGAAACCCGCCCAACAACTTCTTACAACTCGGGTGGTTCAGGTGTACTTTTAACTGACCACAGAGGCCCCTTTGCCCAACTCGCTGCTGCTTAACTCCATCAAAATGGCGGAAAATATTTCTGATGCACGTAAAATTCAGGCCCTGAGGTTCTTAAAAGACCCCAACAGCTTAGTTGCTATGAATCACCCTGTTATGAGTCATTATGAAATCTGTAAGGCTGCTTTTTGTTTATCTAAGAACAATCAAAACCTTCATCACAGGACTCCCTTTGTGCAAGATCGCCTGGTGTACTGAGCAGTTGCATATTGTGACATGAAAAATTTTTCTGAGAATGCTTTTTTCTTGTAATAGAGTATTAACTGCATTTGTACAATACAGAAGTACATTATTTTCTTCATGGTTTTGTTTCCAGCCACATTACCAGGCAGAAAAAATACTTATCACTCACAAATGTCAGGTCTGAAAAATAATTCTAAGGCACAATAAATCATACAACAAAAATGCTCTAAGAAAGCCCCTTACCGCTTCATTCATGCCCTGGAGCTTGCTGATCATTACATATAAAACACATGCTTATTCTAATAAAACACATTAAGATTTTATGGCACAGTGTCTTGAAATCGCTCCGAAACAACCTAGAAATGTGATTAGTGGGTGACTATGCCATATGAATTATAGCTTTTGCCCAGCATATTATTTCATACTCTGAGAAATTTGATCTACTCAAATCATAATTATTTTCATTTTCATCTGAACATTAACCCTGCTCCATCTATGGGTGACTGACTAACCTGGCTCCAAGTTCATTCCCGTCGGAGAGCAGAGCGCACGCCAGCGCATTAGGAAAACAAAGAGCCAGTCTCTGTTTCATGTTAAGCTGAAAACATCTGGTAAAATAGTTCTTGTTATATTTGGTGCACCCTGAACAGCTACTTTGAGATAGCAGGGCAAGCACCAGTATTTCAGAGGAAAAAGGGTAATAATGTGTTATTTTCTCACTTGGCAAAGAAGATGCTAAATAAATAATGTGAATTATTCAGTGCTGAGGGACACGTTATATTTTCTGTTTCTTGTCTCTGCTTAGTCTGACATGACTTTACTACACGCAGAGGTGAGAAAAGAAGGCCTTTCTTAATCTCTGAAGTATGGCTTCCTCAATATTGATTGTAAATTCTTTTTTTCTAGGTGAACGGTCAGAATCTGGGGCAGCTGGAGTGACCGCAAGGAATGACAACACAAGGTTAGATCAATGTCTCCATCGTCCTAAAGCTTCCCCTATAGCTGGGCAGGTCTTCCCCATTTTCCTCCTTTTCCTTCCTACATCTTTCTGAATGGTGTGCTGAGACGAACGCTTGTGTTGGCAAATCTCTCTGCATCCTTATGTCACGCCAGAAGTCCCGGGGGGAGGATGCTCACCAATGCTATGCATACACGCAGCCAAATCCCACGAAAGAGAGAGTGTGCAGCGTGAGCAGCCTTCCCCTGGATATTTATGCCTCCCTGCTCAGAGCTCAAGTCTGACAAAAGTTATGATACCTGAAAGTACTCTATCAGAACAGCAATAAACGCTCAGTAATGCAACAGAGTGTCCAACTTTCACGTAGCCTTTCTTCACAGGCACTTTAAACAGAGGATCACGGTTCCCTTGACATAGCATAAATCCTGGGTGACATGTTGGATGCCATGAATCAAATCTACACTCCAAGGGCTGCCACCGGACAGCGCCTGGCTCCTGATGGCAAGGGGAGAGGAGCGCAGGAGAAATGCCCCTTCCCTGCCTTGCCGTGCTCATTCAGCATGAGAGCTACGAGGCCATCGAGCTAATCAGCATCGTAAAAACATTATTCCAATGTCTGTAATGTGTGACGGCAATCTTTGCTACGCTGCCCTGCTAATTCGTCTCAGCTGTCTTCTTCAGTCTTCCACACTGTGAGAGATACTAGATTGGTGCTCAGCATCTTGGGTATATCAAAGCTGCCGGGATGCCTACCTTTTGTCTTGGGACACGTGTCCATCAGCAGTCAAACCAATCCAGCGACTCCACATCTGTCTGCAGATCCACACATTGACCACAGGACTGCAAGGACCTTCCAGTTTTCTCCTCCTCTGTGTGTGACTTCTTCTGTGTCCTTACTATATGCTGGGATGAGGATGGGTATGAGCAACCCCTGGTTCAACCCAGGGACGCAAGCAGGGAGGGTTAGCTGTGGGACCAGGATCCCACGGTGCACTGGGAACACTGCTGGTCTGCTCATCAGAGAGGCTAATCCCAAAGAACTGGAGGACACTGAAGGGGGGAAAGGGGAGATTTTTTTTTGTTTCACTGGGCTTTATTGTTTTCTCAAATTTTCCCATCACATTCACAAACACACATGGACTTGCATTTGGGGAAGGAGAAAGAATCAGTCCCCTTCTCAAAGGGAAGCATTTTGTCTTACATGCAGTACACAATTCAAAATGGATGTTGTTTTGAATCACAAAGTTAGACCAGATGTAACCTTGGATCAGAGGCTGCAACTTCAGCTGAGAAACACATGCTTTTCAGGTGTTCTCACTACACCTGATTTGGCTAGCTGGATACTGCTGCTTTGGCAATGATTGCAAAGCATTTTGTAATAGATGAATGGGAATAATTCCGTATTACACAAGCACAAATCAACCACGTATAAATAGATCAAACGTAAATAGATGTAATAATTACAACAGATTGCATTTTGAAGAAGACTGCTTGTCTTTCTAAGAGGTTGGTGACAGTATCAGCCAGATTAATCTTTCTTCCTTGAAATCTGATTGTCAAATAATTGAATGATGGCTCAAAATATAGCTAAATGTCATAGGATCATAGAACCATAGAACAGTTTGGGTTGGAGGAGACCTTTAAAGGTCATCTAGTCGAACCCTGCTGCAATAAGCAGGGACATCTTCAACTCGATCTGGTTGCTCAGAGCCCCCGTTCAACCTGACCTTGAATGTTTCCAGGGATGGGGCATCTACCACCTCTCTGGGCAAACTGTGCCAGTGTTTCACCACCCTCATTGTAAAAACATTTCTTCCTTATATCCAGTCTAAATCTACGTTTGTTTAGTTTAAAGCCATTATCCCTTGCCTATTGCAACAGGACCTGCTAAAAAATTGTGGGGGACAGTGTCAAAGGCCTTACAGAAGTCCAGATATATGACATCTGTCGCTTTTCCCGTGTCCATTGATGTAGTCACTCCATAGTAGAAGGTCACTAAGTTGGTCAGGCAAGACTTGCCCTTTGTGTAGCCATGCTGGCTGTCTCAAATCACCTCACTGTCCTCCATGTGCCTCAGCATAGCTCCTAGGAGGATCTGCTCCATGATCTTCCCAGGCACAGAACTGAGGCTGACAGATAGGTAGTTCCCAGAGTCCTCCTTTCTACCCTTTTAAAAAATAGGTGCAATGTTTCCCTTTTTCCAGTCACCAGGGACTTCTCAGACTGCCATGACTTTCCAAAGATCATGGAGAGTGGCTTGGCAACTACATCAACCAATTCTCTCAGGACTCTGGGATGCATCTCATCAGGTCCCATAGGCTTATGTATGTTCAGATCCTCAGGTGGGTCTTCTTTTACAGTGGGAGGGACTTTGCTCCTCCAATCCCTGACTTGCCATCCATCCACTTGCGAGGTGTGGGAAGAGAGGTTGCCAGTGAAGACTGAGGCAAAAATGTTGTTGAGTACCTCAGCCTTCTCCTCAACTCTTGTTACCAGTTTGCCAGTCCTGCTTATCAGAGGAAATACGCTTTCTTTGACGTTCCTTTTCTGCCTGACATATGTGTAGAAGCTCTTCTTATTATTCTTTGCGTCCCTTGCCAAGTTCAACTCCAACAGCATCTTGGCCTTCCTGACTCCATCCCTACACAAACGGGCAATGTCCCTATACTCTTCTCAGGATACCTGTCCCTGCTTCCATTGCCTGTGTATTTCCTTCTCATATTGTTTCTCCATTAATCATAAGCGTGAAGTTTTGAGACATCACATAAGTGCCATATATCATATACTTCCGGTGTGAAACCAGAAAATTTGTTTAGTCAATGTGAATATTTCTAATGCACTAATTTTCACATTTCAAAGTTATATAGCCTTCCTTCTACACGATGTTACAAAGCCATATAAAAAACCAAGTCTCATATGAACTAAAAAGAACTGAAAGATTCTAAGGAAAAATGTAAATGGAGGAAACGATTCAAAGACACGGAAGGCAATAAGTAATCTAAACAGCTGTAGTATCAGAAATGCAAAAAATAATTTCAGACATAAGAGAAACATGGTCGCCAGTGACAGCTATACAGCTGGGTAGATATAAAGATGTAGAGATACAGAATTCATATTGTAATGCCCTTTCCACTCGGAAAGACGCAGTCAACTTACGTCATTTTTTTTTTCTTTAGAATAATGAAAGTGAAAATCCCAAAAATCTCTATCTAAGGAAAAGTAGTACTTAAATATTACCACCTTAGGTGAAAACTAAATAAGGAAAAGGTTGAAGAAGTGATGGGGAAGGACAGAAAAGATGCTATAAGAGTAGAGTGAGTTTAGTTCAACAATATCAGAAGATTTATATTGATCTGGAAATAAGAAATCCGTCATCTAGTCCTTCTGTGGTGATGGCACTCTTGCTGCTACAATAACCTTGGAGCAACCAACATGTGGAACTCAATTATAGATGGTAGAATAAAATAGATTGAATGAAATGGTTTTATACTGGAATCTGTCATTTGTCAAAGAAGAAACTTTTTTCCCCCTTTCATTGTAAAATGTTTCTTAGAGCGAAGATGGAACCACTGCCCTAAAATGAGGGTGAAAGGCCTTCCTCTGCAAGGCTGTGCCCCATGGTAAATTTATAGCACATGGGAACTCCAGGACCTCATAACAAAAGTTCAGATTTTCTTTCCCAAGTATGATTGTCCCATCAGTCAGATTAAGGACTCTTATCAGACTGATTCCTCTCTTTTTAGCGTCATTTGATCTTTCTGACCTACAATGCAGAAGTCTCACACCACCACCCAATGCTCACAGCTCACCTGCCTTTCATTTAACCCAAGATCCTTTTGGTTTTGCAAAATCTTGAAAAAATCTTACCATTCAAAGTATGAGAATTATTTTGAATTCTCAGAAATGGAAATGAGGAAACCATGTTGCAAAACAGGAAGCTTTTTTGCCTAAAGTCTTCCACACAGCAACATGTAAGAATAAGTCCCAACAGACTGAAGTCAATTTAAACACCTTTTACATTTTTTATCAGACACTTCTGCCTGGGCTTTCTAAAGAAGATATTGCTTAATGTGTCTATTTTTTCCTTCCAGGCTGACACGGGGGCTAATGTGCTAAAATTCTAGTGGATTCCTCGCTATTAGGTAGAAAAAGCTCATTTTTCTCTTTATTGAATTAACTACGCAAAAGTTAGAAGATCTTTTACACTTAAACAATCTACAGTCTAATGCAGTGAGATAGTTGCAGTTTTATTGAGCATCCTTCACTAAATGAAATCCTAACAAGTGAAAGTTCAGCACTTAGAAATACGCATCTGTTCAACCTGTCATGTAAAATCTCTTGCCTTTAACTTCAGTTATATCAAAGTTTCCACTTATATCTAGAGCTACAAAGTCAGATTGATTGTTAATGTTAGAAACAGACAAGTCCTTTAAAAATCTCCTTTAAAATCATTTTATGCAGTCTTCAAAGCAATAACATCAGAGATATTAACAGCCCCAGAGGCTTTATTTTAAAGACCACATAGAAAAAAGGAAATATTTTAATATTAAAAAGTCTTTTATATAATCCCCGCAGTCAGAGGGTGGGGGGAGAACCTCTGATAAACCTTTTCAAAATATGTGAGCCAGCTTTTGCTGCAGATCCTGGAGTGTTTCAGGCTGGGTGACAAATTGTATTAGCTACCCTTCCATTGCTCCATCCATGAGAAGGGAAGCTGAGGGTGTTACTGCCGATGGCATATGGACTGTGACAGCATCAGTATAGGAAGGTGTATCTTGGAAAGTGCAGCAGTCAATATGCAAAAAATAAATCGATTACATTTCTTTGTAGCTTTAATAGCTGTTGCCTGCCAGATTGAAGCTGTTCAGACTTGGTTACACATTCCTGATAGCGCTTGGATGATGTAGTAGGACTTGCTTTCAATAGACATTACCTATCTTCTGTCAAATCTTTCTTAAACTGTCTGTGAAGCTATTCACACACCTTCACTTCCAGTGGCCATGAGCCTTTGTGAGGAAGCACACTACTTTGCTGCAGGCTAACTTCCAACAAGAAATATTTCTCCGTGACCAAACAGTTATGTAGCACCAATGCAATGTCAACAACTGACAATAATGAAAGATTCCCAGAACGCTCCTTAGACCTCTCACACGCCTGATGACTCACTGTTGGGTGAGGTTTGCATTTTTTTGAAGTTTGTGCATCACAAACGTTCAAGGGCCTCAGATTCTGAATCTGAACTAAGCTTTAACTCAACCAGATTTTCCTTGTGGAGTGGGAGCTGTGATCTGCTCAAAGTTGCCTCAACATTCAAATTTTTTCAGGAAAAAGACAGTGAACCTGTAAGAATCAAAGCAAACAGTAATTCCCACCATTACAATTGGCCTGAGAAAATTAAAATGAAGGTTACACTGATTTCTCAACCAATTCCTACTAACTCTTACTTTTTCGTACATACACATTTCTAAGATACCCTCAGCAATCTTTCTGGCTAATACCAATAGATGTTATTATGTACAAGCAAGAATGCAGTATGAGATACAAGGATATTGCCCTTAACACTTGCTCCTCTAAAAGTCAAGGTAGAGTTCATCACGTTGTTAAGAAAACATCTCTCTGAAGTAGTAGATCTCAGCTCATGCTCACCGATCTCAGTCTGTGTCCTTAACCGACACAGATATCGATCTGCAGTAAAACTGAGGACAGAGCCATGCAGAGACCCCTTCGGCATCCACATCGAAGGGCATCCTCACGTGCCAAGCAATGATATGGAAACTAGCTCACTGCTGGTTTGTAGTCTCCTAATCTCATACTAGGTGTCTCCAAGACATAGCAATTGAACAGGACGGCACCAGTCTGCTTTACTGCAATGCTCCAGTACTTCCATCCTGCATTTCCTGACCAAAGCCACCTGTGCACAGATTTATTTCTCCTGCCCTTATTTATTGTTAGTTCACCTTGCTTGAAAAATGGCCGCTTCCCTTCTTTGAAAGGTGCCTAGTGTTTTCTAATATCGTCTAATGGAAGTTCTTATCAACCTCTGTAATACATTTGTCATCTCCATAAAGCAGCACACCTTGCTAGACCACAAGAGGAAATTACAAACCTGTAAATATCCCTGTCTTCTTGTCAGTCCGCCCTCCAAGGATGCATCTGAGTGGGACAGTAAAGGCAAGATGCCAAGGTCTGGACCTGTGCTGGGAGATGGGGCAAGGAGCAGGAAAAACCTACTGTGCTACCTCAGGGGTCTTCTTGTCACAGCTGTTGTACAAGCATCCCCAATTTCCAGTGCATGCTCAAGAGACAAATGTGAATGCTTAACTGTGCTCCTTAAGCAAGCCATGTGTTATGTGGGTTTGCTTTGAACTGGAAAAGAAAAATAGGGTGCTAGACATCTGGGATTTTCCCACTGATGTAGCAATGCATTGCCTGGATCTTTGTCTCATTCTTTTTATTTTAATTCTGCTGCAAAATTTGAAAGAAAAGTTCCAGTATATTTCTGACAATCCAGTTGCATCAAAAGAGCTCCCAATTCTACCACCTGACCATCAGGGACTTAAAAACTAAGCTTCTTTCCTTTTCTCTCCCCTTTCCAAGACTTTATTCCTGCCAGAGAATGTCACAAAACACCCACAAATCAGACACAGCAAATAAATTTGTAGAAATACTCAGATAAAAATTCTTCTCTAGTAAGTTAACAGATTACCGCTCAAGAAAGAAGGGAAGCATCTCCCCCTACACTCCACCCAGTGTTTAATAAATGTATGGTCCATGTGCTGGGAGCAGATGTCACAAAAATGGCAAGAGCTGTGGCCAGAGTGAGTGACATGCTTTGTCATGGACGTTCCCAAAAGAAAAGCAAAATACGGTTCACAATTATCCAACAGGCAACCTGCAGACCTTCCCAGTCTCTTAAACTTTGTTCCAGATGCAAATAGTACCCTAAAAAAATCATACTCTAAAAAGAAGGACTTGAAATATAATAAGCCTCTGTGAACAGCTTTAAACTTAGGATCTACATTTATGACACTTTAAATACAACAGATGGATCCACATAATTAGCATCTTATCTGCATATATTTGAAGATAAGAAAAGGATACTCTTAATGAGGAAGTGAGGAGCCTGTATTTTCCTAATACTCTGAAGTCTTTGGGCCACAGCTCTATCTTTGCATGAAATATAAAATTTCTACTGGCATCACAAAGAGCAGTGCAGGTGGAGGATGCCTTAATCCCTTAAAAATGAAGAAGGCTTTTAGATGTCCTGCCTCCCCGCCCCCACAATTTCTAGAATTCAAAATGTGAAAGGAAGAGCAAGAACAACTTTGGGAAAGAATTAACCTTACTTCAAACACTTTTAGACCATCTAGACTTAACTTTTTAAAACCTCCACTAATTACATGGAGCCTGACGGAGCTCCTGCTATGGACCTGATATACTCAGGTTTCTATTGTAGCCAGTAGTTTTCAGAAAAGACAAACCATTTCTGCTTGTACGTCATGATGAATGCTCCAGGCATAAGAAATACCAATGACAGATCATCTTATTTCTTCTTTCAGAGATCAAAATTAATCTTATCAAAAAAGGAAAAGAAGTCAAGAGATCATATGGGCTTATAAAAAATGTATAAAGGAGAATTTATCCTTGATTTTTGAACATTCAACTTTCCGTGCTTTAAATCGATCAGAGTTTGGGCTCCAATATTAACAGCATTCATACACTGACTAAAATGATCCTATAGTTCATTGAATTTCATTTGTCCTTCCTAAAACTACTTAAGCAACTGAAACAAAAGTCATACATCAATAAACAACAAGCCAGTGGAGAGGTAAGAAAATAGTTAAAATGTTGTCTTACCCTTATTCAGATAGGAAGAATATTCACCTGTGTGTTGTTTTAGGTCATTATTGCTGAACCACCTCCCCATGAGCACTGTGAAAGAAGTAAGTATTGAGGAGGCACTAAAGGAGATGAGAGCTGTGGACTGCTGAACAACTTCCATGGGTGAAAGATGTGAAAGAAATACTCCTGATAGTTGGGAAAAGATGTGGGAAGAAACAAGTGGAACCAACTAAAAAATGAGACCTATTACTCTTGTAAATCCTTTTAAAGGTTTTTTTTCTGTATTGGCCCTGTATACAGCAAAAAAATTCTAAACGCTTTTTGTATTTTAACTTGGAAAATGGACCAGACATTTTAATTGGTGCTTTAGTAAAAATGAATTTATACTCGAAATTGTGAAGTTGATAGTTTCTCACAAACTTTAGAAGGAAAGTCAGATGTAAAGTTCAGATTTGAATAATGCAAGTACTGAGCAGTAGGGACAAGCAGTTATAGACATCATGTGTTGAAGACGGTTAAAGTCAGAAAGATGTGTCTGCAGCTTCAGCATGGTAATTCTTTTGCCACTTTTTTAATTTGAAGAAAATTAAAGTAGGCACCGTATGCCAGAAAGAGGAAATGCAATACATCTATGGCTAAAACACATTAAAGAATTTTTTTTCCTTCTTATTTCCTTGCTTGCTATTTCGTTCTTCCCTTCTTTCTCTCTTTCTTTTCTTCCTTTCTATCTTTTGCTCTCTCTCTCCCCCCCCCTTTTCTTTATTTTCTTTTCTCCTGCCTCCCTCCCTCCTCCTCTCTTGTTCTCTCTCTCTCCCCCCGCCCCACCCCATCTTTCTCAAAAATCCCTTTTGCTAAGAAAATGTAGAAAAGGAGCAACTGGACAAAAGAAACTACCATGCCAAAACTACATCAATAACAAGTTCAATAGCATTTTGTTATTGATTCAGCAGAATTTGAATCTATTGAAAATCTGTGAGTTTCAATAGATTCAAATTTTATAGGATTAAAAAATCTGAAATTTTGTATAGTTTTATCTCAGTATTTTTCATTCCTGATTTTGTTTCAAGACACAAATGGTAATGATTGTCTTTTGCATACTGAATGATTTAATTTTACAGGAGGACTAAACATATTGACAACGGTACACCCTTCCCAAGGAACAGAAGAAACTACAGCAAATCCACTACAAGAAACTACTGCTGAGCTTAACGGGGTGTTAGTTAACACATGATAACGCAGAGAGCGCTGCTTCTGCTGAAATGAAATAAAGGCACCTATTTTGAATTAAAACTTTTTGACAAAGTCATGCCGTGCAGAGTTATTTCAGGCCTGTGCCGTGCGGTACCTCTCCCTCCGTGCAGGGCAGACGCAGCCGGGAGATGATAACGGAGGAGCCCGCAGGCAGCTCCCACTCGGTACCAGCGATTACGCACCTGCGTGACCTTGCCTTTACCGAACAGTGCAGCAACAAGTTCTCATGTGAACATCCTCTCTGTTTGACAGCAGAAATGATGAATAGAGTTGTTTTCTTGTAAGAAAACCCTATAAGAGCTCAAATGACCAAAATGGGGTAACCACTGCAGGGATGGGGTCTGCGTGGACACCGCACAACTTGGTGTCCCCAGCATCTCACAGCAGACAAGATTATTTACGCTATTGCCTTTCTCTTTGTAGTGTAGTTGGACCCAACAAACGGCACCTGAAGTGTCACTCACTTTGCAGAGCCTGAGTGCCTTTCTTACCAGGGTCATAATGAACCAGCACCTCCCGGTACAACACGGGTGCCTATGTCTATGCCACTGAACCAAGATCATTCTCCCAAGAAGGCCTTCTGTCTTTAAAAAAGTGATTTTGAATGAAGCTCTAGTGGCTCTGTGCCAAAGAGAGGAAAGGACAAAACTGTTCAGTGGTCTTCTAGACACACAGACGCTGTTAATGTTACAAACCATATTTCAAAGTGACTTGCAGCTAGTGAAAAGATCGTATCTATCATTTCACTCTCTGCTCTAACTTCCTATCAGCATTTTGTATCTTTTCACAAACAAAAGAAAAAAACACCTGATGAAAATTAATGTAAAGAAAATAAAGGGAAAATGTACCTTTTCAGAAAAAACAGCAGAGATCAAGCTGCTGGAAAAAAAAATCTGCTGCTGAGTTTCATGTTGACATTTCTCCCCACAGGAAAAGTTAAACTCTTTCCGCCAGGACTCGATGAGACACAAATAATGGTTAGAGGAAAGCAGAGAGTCACCGCGTTATTTCTTTTGGCAGGAAGAGTTGTGTTCCCCTCCCCAGTGACAGTAAGACACCTGGAAGGAGGTTTGCAGCAGAAGAATGACCTGGGTTGAGCCGCTCTGCAGCCTCGAACATGGGGTTTTAAGGGTTCCAGAGGATGGATTTGGTGGTAATTCCTCAGGATTGGGTTACAGCCTCCGCAGCTTCACTCACCTCAGGGGATCTCAAATCAACAAATGTCCACGGCATAAGTGGGGAGCTGACCCTCCTGGATGATTTCACTGGCAGACTTGCCAGGGTAGGTAAATAAACATCACAAAACCTTATAAGGTGGCTTATAAGGAGTCCAGAGCAGACACCTCAAGCCCATGGCACGTGTTGCTGCCCCACAGCTGCCACCTCTAAGCCTTGGACCTCATTTTTTTTCCCCCAGATATCCCCATTCTCTTAGGCATGGACAGGATATAACACAGAAGTTAAAATAACATCTTGTGAACTTCCCAACTGATGGCTGCCTGCTTAAACTAGGTCTCCTTGTGCCTCCGTGTAGCTCTTGGCTTCCTGGTCTACTGCCATGCGAAAGCGAGTTAATTATTTGGGGGCAGTTCCAGGAGAGTCTGGTCCCAGCAATGCTGCTGAGGATATTCTGATCCTCACAAGGGCTGCTGACACCTTCAGACACTGTCAAGTCCATTAAAGAAGTGATATAATTAACCAGGCTCAAAATCACATGTAATTAGAGTTCATCTAAAACCTTCCCTTTACTTCGCTGACAACTCTCTGCCCTAACAGTGACTGAGTGACACTACAGCTTTCACACAAAATCTCTGTCATTCACGAAAAATCTAATTGAGAATAGTTTTCCATTAAAACAGGAAAGTGGTTAGAATCACCTGATATTTCATCTACAACACAAATGAACTGCATCTATGAAGGAGAGGCCAAATGAGACACAGTAAGCAGTTTCCAGAGTTTCCATTTTTCATTCCATTTTCCAGCTGGTCTGAGTCAAGTTCAAGAGGCACAAATGACTTGTCAAAAGAGATCAGACATGAAGGAAATCAGTAACTCAGGTAAGGCTGGGAACCAGCTCCTGGAGAATCAGTATTTTACTCAAGTCAGTAAAGAAGAACTGGCTAGTGAAATGTTGATGTGGGATCCATGAAAAAGAGAAGTTGTTACATGAAATACGCATAATAAAGATTTTCCAGGCTATAAAGAGTATTACCCAGACTATTTAGCATGTATAAACCCCCAAAAGCCAGAGATGCTGACAATGATGTTTGAACGAGTACAGAGAGAGTTTTAGCATTCCCTTGCTGACTGATGTATTTTCCTTTCAGCATTCAGTTTCAACACAGGCTGGAGAGTCATTAAACGTCAGGAGAGATCCTGTTTTGGAAATGAAGATGTCTGTGTGGGTGTAAGACTAAATGTTCCCCCATTTTTCAAATGACTCAATGTCTGAAAGACCCAAATGCAATATTTTGGTTGAAACACCGCTTAATCCAAGCCTAGCCATAACTTTAAGCATTCATAAAGATCTGCAAAAGGGCAAAGTATGCTATCTGTCATTACACTGAATTAGGAGATTTTACATCCCTTCTGTTCAGTGCTTGGTTCTCTTGGCTGTGTTGTCAAGATTAAGCAAAATAGCACAAGCAGCAGGATTTTATAATATCCTTGACATGGCTGCTACCACCTCTAGTTATTATTGGAAAGCTATTTGTCTGAAGCTACAATCTGTTTAGCAAACGACAAAGACATGAAGTTGGGAGAGAGGAGAGTAGGAGGGAATTTTCAACAAAGAGCATGAATTGTAGTTATGGGGTGCAGTGTGTATATTGAGAATTCGAAGTATTCTGTGGGATTAAATGTGGGCACGGGTCCACAAGACTCTGTATCCAGTTTTAGGCTGCCTTGTATCAGAGTAAAAATTGCAACAGCCACACGATATAAAGTACTGAAGAGGTAAAAATTCACTACAGTTACTCAAATTGGACAAAAATTTTGAAAGCATTATCTTTTCCTTGATGACTTTGTTTCAAAGGACCTAAAGCACTCTAACGTCAGGCTGGATCACGTGTCATCTGCCACCCAACAGCCAGCACAAAACTCAGTGTGCACCATGGCAAATTCAGTAAGAATATGACTATGGCTTAGTGCCTGTCCTGGATCCCTCTGGTACAGCCAGGTAATTTTGCAGTGCAAAGATCCAGAAATAATGAACACAGAATGATGGGCTGATTTCTGTCCGAATAACTAACTGGTGACGAGCAGAGCTGTTCCCCCAGAGCACATCCAGAAACGCACACTGCAGAAGGCATCACTAATGAAATGGGGGGGGGTTAACACGCTCTAAGCTAAGTCTACTCCTGGCATTAAGCGCTCAGCCTCTGAAATTCAGCCTTCTATAAGAAGATCTCCACCAGTAGCGAGGCAACATAATCACTGGCTACTTTTGAAATTACTGGTCCTGGGTTCTGCCCTCTGGATTTCAGAAAAAAACACCTGTGACTTATTTGTGGTGAGCTTCCTTCACCAAAACCATTGCAGACCATGAAGATTACAACAGCATGCCTCAGAAACTCAGCACTTCACCCTCAAGGTATTTGATGGACAGAGTGTATTTTTGTGACTACAGCACGGTGTTGAGTCACATCCACCAAACTCCAGCAGCTTCTAATACTGGGAGTAGCAGAGGATGGACTACAGAGGTGGGGTGAGACCTTCCCCAGGCTGGAGGAAAGTCATGAAGAACGACATCCTAAACCCCTGACATTCACATCTCTGCATGACCTGCTGCAGGGATTTGAGGCAATGTTGCTGCTCCAAAGAGAGACTCAGGGAGCTGCCACCACCCACCAGTAAACTCACAGCCCGTCCCAGTGGGTGCAGCCACTCAGCAGCGCCGGGGCTGAGCTACGCTCCTCTCTCCTGGCTGGGGATGCAGGTTGTGCTCCAGACCTTCCTCGGAGCTGTGGGAAGAGAGCGGAGAGAAGGAGCTCGGTCCCACAGACTGTGAAGCTCAAAAGTCATCAGGCAGATGCATTATGGAAACAATTAGAGTCTCCTTTCTCCAGGGAACAAGGCTCTCAAATATTGTATTACCTTTCTTCTAGCAAACCCCATGCTATTTATTTTCTGTTACACCGTGTATACATTATCTGCATGAATCATTAGTGCTAAGGAGCGTTACAAAATGAGAAAGCAGATGATAGCATTGTTTAACAGCATTAAGATATAAAACGAAGGCTGCTTGGCGAGTGAGTGAAACACCAGCATTGAAACTGAAACAGGTCAGCAGTGAAAATCCAGAGAGAAACAATTATTGAGCAATCCCTTATATTATTTCTAGCAAGATTATGTCATAATTGGCCCCTGAATCGAAAATGAAAACAGCATTGGCTTGTTAAAAAAAAAAATAAAAATTAATCAGATAAAGCCAAAAAAAGTTTCTTTTTTTTTTTAGTATTTGTCAATGAAACAAAACCCCCACACAGATTTATTTCTGTGTCAGCACTTTCAACAACAGCAAAGGCCATGAAAAGCTCATTTTTGGCACATTCGCACCAGGGCAGTGCCAATAGACCATCGGCTCACACATCCAGTGGCCAGGGCACCTCGGCAACAGATTTTATTCCCTCCTGGTCTCCCTTGCCCCACATCAGGGTCAGCCCAGCCACATCCCAGGGCTTGGCCTTGCCCCTCTTTGCAGGGAAGAAATAACTATTCAGTGAGACAAAGGGTGAAAGACCCTGTAGTCTGCTTGGGAAGGGGAACTCCTATTTTTCCATCGGAGTGCGATGACTATCGAAGTACTTCGTATTTAATAAAACAGCTTTCACAAGCAGGACTGAAAACAGCCCCCCAGGGAGCAGTTTAGCTCCCCAGGGGACAGGGGCTTTTAGCCCCTCCGGTAGAGAGGGCAGCACCCTTCTTGAGCTCTCAAGTCCTTTCAGAGACCTCCTGCTCCTCACCATCCCCCTTGGTGACCCTCATCCTGAAAGCATCTTCAGCAACCTCAGGGCAAGGTCCCAAATACTTTCAGGATGACTAAAAGCCATGCTTTTCAACACGGCAACTACTCAGCAAAGGGGAAGGGGTAGGAGGCTTGCACGAACCGGAGTGAGAGCTTTACAAGCCCAGTTCTGTCCTCCTCTGGTTCACTGGCAGCCAGGGGTTCATTAATCAACAGGAAACACCATCCTTGGCTAATTTGGAAAAGTCAATCTGTTATGAGCTTTCACTCACTAGAAATCATCCTGGATGAAGAGATCAGCGTGGTTAGAGCGAGTTTTAAAAACAGGCTTTCAGTAGTAACCTGTGTAGTCAGGTGTCAGGCAGCAGAGTCCCCTGCTAATGCATTTTACAAGTAAATCCTCTCCGCACACTGCCCTCGCTGTAATATCTATCTATATCACTGTTATTGTTTTCCTGACAATTCCTCTAGCTATCTAAAAAGAGAATTTAAATGTCCTGCTGTTCCTCTGAGAGTTTGTCCTTTGAAGCCCATTAAATCTTACCCAGCTATGTATACCTTAGAGAAAAACTGCTATGCCATGATTAATCATCTCAGATCCAGACATATTTGTGAGGTGGAGATGCACTGAGAACGACTGAAGACGTTGAAGGCTATTAGAGCAAATTGAAAAAGAAAGAGAAAAATGAAAGCCCCTGTGCACTAACTAGAAGGGTGGGGGAAGAAACAACTGAAAACAAGTATTAAGAAAAAAACAGAACCACAACCCAAACAGAACCTCTTCTTACTACTTGCAAAATGATGTCGCTGAGCATCCCACTGCTCTTAGGGAGAGGGGTGAAAATGAAAACACATGACAATGATTAGTCACACTTGGGTACTACAGTGATGAACACTGTGTCAGGAAGGGAAGATGGTCTATAAGGGAAAGGAGAGCTTCCAAGTAAAAAAGGGAAGGAGAAAATTATATTATAAAATTCTGGTACTTAAAATGAAGAGGGAATAATAGCTATAAAGATTAGACTCCTCTCCTTTTAAAGAAAAGCTCTTGGTTTAATTGTGGTTTGCTTTAAAACATCCTGGCTCCAAACCACTATCATCCTAATTGACTTTGAAATCGCATTTTCCAAGCAAAATCCACCGTTGTAACAGCTGCTTCTGGAAAATTTATGTGCTTGGAATGGCATATACCTGCTATGCAGTTCCAGTGCTAGCAGGAAAGCCACTGTGGAGTGAGACCAGATGGTAAGACAGAAATAGGAAGTTTCTGCAGTTTTTTTTTTTAATATAAAGAACAACTGGGGGAAAAGCAGAGAACACTAGGAAAAGGCAAAGTGCAGAGCAGAAAAGAAAAGAAAATGAGAGCAAAGCCTGGTGGAGAATGAAAAGGTACGCAACTTGAAATCAACATAAGACAACTGCTCCTGATCTGCACATAATTAAAACGTTCCCTACAGACAACATGGACATCAAAGGCATACTCTGCCTTTTGCAGTTTACATGTCCTTGTTAACACAGGTTTCTTCATTCAGTCACTTTTCCCTCAGTTTGACTCTTCATGTGACATCCTATGGCTTTAGTATCAGATATCTGAAATGAGAAAACACTAAATCCCTCTTTTTACTTGTAAGGTTCCTCTCACCCTGCTTTCCTTGTTAGGCAGTTGTCACACACAAGTTTCACTCCCACAATGGGTCCTGCTGCCAAATGTTTTAAAGGGTTTCCTATATGACCAAGGCCTGAGTATATTATCCCCCCCCACCAGTGGTGCTATGGCATTGCCCCAGAAGGAGATGCAGTCTGTATCAGACCAAAAAGCCATGAAAGAATTCAAAAGTCCAACACAAACCTCCTCTGAGGTGCCACGACCTTGCCTTCTGAAACCTTGTTGGTTTACCTCTTTTTTTTAGGGAGAGACCACTACACCACTACTTACTTTTTAAACAGCATCCAGCAGCTCCGAGGAATCCCGACTCCAACCAAAACCACGCTGTCGCTGCTCCCAGCGTGGGTCACAGGAGCAGGGACCGCTGCTGGCCGCTGCCGGCACGGTGTCTGGCACAGCACCAGCACCATTCGTCTTGCTTTGTTAACTTCACAAAGGGCCTGGGTGCCTCTCGGCCGCAGAGTCACATCAGAAAATAAGATCAGATTAAAACGCTCAGGACCAGTGCCAAAGTGATATTCGAACTATTCTGAATACCTGCAATCAGCTTAAATATTATAAAACAGCAAGCTGCATCCTAATCTCCACCCCCTCTCCCACTTCATTTATTTTACATTAAGCAATAAATTCCTTAAGTTACTACTGAAATCCTTTGTCTGAGCACCATAACTAATTAATCCCTCTGCAAATGGATAGCGTTGTTCCAGGGGAACTGCAAATCTGGAGCTTGTCAGTTGATCTGAAAGTGCTCGGTACATGTGGCAAAGCCTCAACTTCATGATCAAAGTTTCATCAACACCTATCCAAATTCAAGCCCTCTAACAGCTACAGCGGAAATATGTACAAGACTATAAGCAAACATATGAAAATTAATCTGATTTTATTGATTCTCTGAGCTGGCACTCAGTCCCACGTCTTTCACAGATACGCTGCCATTGCACATTACAAAGATGCCTCTTCTTTGGTTTCACCTTCCCCCCAACAGCAGCTTTCTTGGCAGTAAACAGAGGATGTAAAACATGAATCCTATCAAACAGTGAATGCGCATCAGGAAAAAAGCATTGTCCCCACTGGCTGTCATGTCACAACTTTCAAGAAGTCCCAAGAACAAGAGCATTTTGAGGCCAAGAATTGCTAAATGATTAAAACTCAACCAGACGCACTACGCAGCAGCAACCGCCTCTGTGGAAACTTCGCGAAGGTTATCCTTTGAAAATGCTAATCAAAAGAAAAATGATTCGCTTTGGTACCAGCCACTCTTTAAAATAACAAAGAGTGCGCTCATTTGGATTGCAAGACTATTTGTGTAAAGACAGGAAGAACATCGGTTTAGCATAATGATGAGGTCATGTTGTCAGAAGCCAGCCCAGGCGAACTCATCCCCAGGGGCCACCAGTTTAAGGCAACAGAAAGAATCACTGTGCTGGACTGCAGGGATTATTTTTTACTCTGCAAACAGCACGCTTCACACTGCATTAGTAAAAACTAAGGTACAGAGCGCTTTTTCACCATTCAGCAGCACGTGGGCTTTGGCATTGCGGAGTCCGTGTCCTTCTCTACAGCCCAATGAATAATAGGTATTGACAGGCATTAGACGAAGTACATGTACGCTGTTTCAACCAAATGTGATTGGTTTTGAGATCCAGGACTCTAGCTGAGAACACATCCCAAAAGAAAGAAGACATTATCTTTGTTTTCTAGTAGTACATCAAGAAATTCCAAGCTTTCTCCATGCTTGCCATTTTTAAAGCTCCTGGCAATGACTGGAAGAAAAAGAAAACCCTACTCGCAGGTCAGAGCTTGACCAATACATGGAAATTACTTTTAATATAGAGCTGCTGTAAAGAGCATGCATTGGTAATTTCTGAGGATGTGCACAGGCACGAGACAGTCAAAGCCTGACTTCCCTGATTGATCAAGGAGACAAAGGAGGTTTAAGTGCAAAACTATTAAAATATGTTACTGTACAAAGAAGTATTGCTGGGAGAGTGCAGTCCTCAGAAATACATCTCCGCAGAGATGAAACAGTGTCAACTCAAGCTGTGGGCTGCTCACAGAGGTGGTGAGATCTCCACTCTTGGAGGTATCCAAAACTCACCTGGACACAGCCTGAACAACTTGCGGGATCTGCTTGGTTTGGACTAGAGACCTCCAGAGGTCCCTTCCCATCCACCTGAACCTGTGACTCTCTTAACAGGTATGAGCTGCACTTGACAATTCAGGGAACTGAGTTGCAGAGGGCTGGACTAATGTTCTCAAACCCACACAGTAAATGAATGCACCGTCCTGGGTCTCGGGGCATTTCAGTCGGTGACCATGCCTTTAATCCTGTATTCCATGCTATATCTCAGAAGAATCAGGAACTATCAGAATATGCCAGTTAAACAGAAAATGGCTCATATTTTGACCTCATTCAAAAGAGTTCTTTGAAGTGATTAATTTGTTTGTGCATTGTAATTTCATTTACACACAGTTCAAAGGTGGCGCCTTCTCCTTTTTTATGGAAGCAATTAGAGCCGGTGCTTTTTTCCAATTAAGTGACCCCCCGTCTTCTTCTACGCGGTTGTAAACCAGAATTAAGATGATTCTAGGGGGAAAAAAAATCTATAATAGTAATTCATACTAGTTGGCCCCAGATGAGGTACTGAATTCAGATGATGAAGTGAATTCCTCTATCAAAGGGTCTTATTCAACTGAGGTGTGGGAATACCCTCCTGTGATAAAAGCACATATTAGTCAAGAAATGGCTTTCAAGGATGGCTGCTGCCAACCAGCATAAATCAAGGACTGCAATTGATTAACTAATTTAAACACTAAAGACAGCTTTGGTTGCCATGGCAATAAAAGAAAGGTTGAAACCCTGGTGACCTTGGAGGCTCATGATCCTCTGGAGATTTCAGAAACTAAAGTCTGGAAATATATTAAAAGATATAATGCTAGCCAGATTGCCTTGTAATGGCTTGGCTGTTTTGTCAGCTGGAAGACAGACTTCGCAGCATGTTTCGCGCTAGTCTCCAGTGTGCGGCTAGTTCTGACTATCTGACATCTTCTCAGCATCAAAAAATCAGCTGGGACATCTGAGACCCTCAAACATTTCCTTTGAGCTCCACAGTTGGCCTGTTACTCTCAAATATCAGTTCCCTTTCTCAACGAGCACTTTATTAGCAAGTTCTTATTGCTAAGTTAGCTTCCTGGGTAGCTGCTCCTAAATTCATTGTACTTTTCATCCTACATACTCCTTAGAGGTTTGATTCAGAGCCTTTTGATGCATAAAAAGTCACTTTAGAAAGTGGCAGAAAAGCAGCGCCTGAATGTCCCAGGAGAAACCAACACAGCCCACGGAGCTCACCGGAGCCCTGCCGATTTGCAGCACATGAGGATGTGGCCCCTGATACTTTTGAAATACCCGGCCAAATGTTACACCCAACTGTTGCTTGATCTCAAATACCTTCAGCAGAACTTCATTAGGATCCTCTTGCCTTTACCCACCCAACCCTGAGAGCAGTAGGGAACTTAGAAACTCTGCCTGTATCAGGTCCGAATTCAGCTGTCCTGTTTTATTAACAGGCATCTGTGAGAGGCAAGCAAAAATCAGATGACTGTGTGACCACAACAGCCTTATTGTCTAAAGCATTTGCCAATAATTACATAGGCCAGCCTATTAGCCTTTTTTGGAAAACATGCTCTTCATTTTGAGACATAGAAAATAGTCATATGTCTTGTGTTTGCATACAAACACTGGTTTCTTTTGTCAACATGGCAGGCAGTTTTTCTGAAAACAGGACTACTTCTGTGTAGAAGGGCTTCGCTGTTTCAAAATAAATGCTGTTTCCAAGCAAAGAGCCCCAGAACATCAAGATTATCTATTATTCGCCATTGCATTCATAAAGATTTAGATTACATTCCAATCTTACTTTCTAGAAAATATCTAAGCATGCTTTCCTCAGTTTTTAATTAAGATGTTTATCTTTAATTGGCATTACATTAGTATTGTATTGTACGTTAACCAGGGTCGCACCCACACTTGTTCTGCCTAAAACCACAGCCACCAAAATTACCACTGCAGCTGCAAACTGGCAAAAACCCTGAAATAAATGCATTCTTGAGCACTTCATTTGTCCTAGATTAGCCACTTAAGTTTATTTGTCTGTTTACTGGTTTTAAAATATTTTAAAAACTGATCAATAAATTGGAGGTGTGTGCTTCTTACCCACCAGGGGATTTTACGGACTTCATGAAGAGCATAGAAAAAGTCGTTTCTGCCTGGGCATCACAGAGGAAAGCAGGACGAGAAGGAATCAGTCAGTTCATTGGCTTAAGGAAGGTGGTAAGATTCATGGTCTGAGGACAATGCTTGAAGTTTTGTGCGACAATGACTCTCTAGGCTGTGCCTGATTCATCTTCAGCATGGCAGGCATAGGGCACCAGAGAGCATCACTTCAGCTACAGCGGTCCCTTACTTTGTTGAAGGGAAAGCATCCAGTTGGCAGGCTTTACTTTTCCTAACAAGAAAACACTCTGGGTTAGCTCCATAGGACATCAGCCTCATTTGAATATTAAATATTTTAATTGCCACATATCTTTATCCTCTCTTTTTTCTGCCCTGAATCCATGAAAGCTTTTGTGACAGCTGCATGCTGTTTATTATGTGAGAGCAGATTATGGCCCACTCGGGAATGTCAGTCTTGATGCACAGAGCTCCATCTGCGTTGCTCCAGCAAGAGCAGAGGGACTCATCCTTCCATTGTAAAACTGGGGGGTGCTGGGCAAGGGTTCACCTGTAAACTTTATAGCTACCAAGGTGTCCACAACCTTTGACCTTACTGCACAGTACTCATATGCTATAAACCTCCACCTCCATCCACAGGAGAGCTGCTGTCACTGAAGGAATGAAGTTTTCTCTGACACCCACCCAGATACCCACCTCTTTTCCCTCCTGGAGAAGAGGGTTTCTGAGGAGGAACGGTGGACACTGCCCCGGTCCACCTCTGCACAGCACATCCACCCAAACTCAGCCTCACTTCACTGCCGAGCTCTGGCCATAACCACAGTTTTCACCATGAAAGCTGAAATTTGCACAAAAAGTGCCAAATGGGAAAGCCCTGGGGAACTGGGTCCCTAAATTCCCCATCCTATTCCAAGCTCCCAGCCCCAGTTCCTTCTCCCTATAACACTTCACAAACTCCAGCTAATAAAAAAACGACCACAAAATAGCCTCTGAGTTTTGTTTACATTTCAAAATCTTGGCTTTTGTTTCACATTGAAAGGAAGACAGAGTAAAGACAGGGGAATTGGCTTCAGGGGGAAGGGGCCACCGCCGTCCCCATGGATGTGCCCCACATGGGGCTGTTTCAAGTGCCTTTGGCCCTTCCAGCTGAAGTCTTCCTCAGGCTGCAGCACCAGGTCATGGTGCAGTGTATCATCCTCATCAGCGACTGGATCCGCAATGGGAGGGGAATACAGTGATAGAAAACATACACAACCCAGCAATGAACTGTGTCTCTCTAGTATTCCCTCTCCCCTGCTTTTCCCCTCCATCCAATTTCCACCTCTTGCCTTAGCTGTCCTCCCCTATGAGTAGCAGATGATGTCCCCAACACCACGTGCTGCCGTCCCATCACGGAAATAATGTCTGGGTTTCCCCCTCCCCTCTTCCCACCCACTCCCAGCTACGTGGCACTTGCCCAAGGTTTACGATGGAGGAATGTTAATAGGAAAACTCGACTGAACCAGGCAGACATTTAGCAGATTTTCCATTCTGGGCTGCTGGCAGGGCTGAATGTGAAGCCGTCAGAGTGTAGGCTGTCGATCGGGGCTCATCGATCGCTGGGTAGCCTGAACCCTGCGTGTTTTATCTCCTTGCCCAGGCACAGCGTGGCAGGGAGTAATCGCTGCCGCCCAGCCGTTGCTCGCAGGTGCCGTATGTGCACCCCAGGACTTTTCTACCAGCCCGCTATTGTGCACTCTGCAGCTCATGGCCATGAAAGTGCTATAACAAGTTTTATAAAGTAAAAGGTGAGTTTGTATACATTTTTATAGCCTTAGTGATATTCTTCAGACCTTTTCTTAAAATACATTTGGTGAATATAACTGTTAACCTGCAGATCACTGAGTTTCATAAAGAGCCATCTAATTCATTTTACTTGAGATTCCAGAGGTCTTCCCTCAGCTAAAGTTTGCACCCAGTTCAATGAGGCATCACAGGAGGGCTGAAGCCCACCTGCAATCCCAGCTGGCCCAGTGTCTCTCCTGTGGTGGCCTCAGTGAGGATGGGCATTCAAAGCCACCGCACCTCGGAAGATGCTGAAAGAAAGGGGGAAGAAAGTCCAGCTCACATCTCACGCACCTTTGTCTGACTCACCCCTATGGAGCCGGGACGGGTTGAGAGCCATCCCACTGTCACCCTACCCCTCTCCTAAGCTTGAGCCAAACAAGATGCTTTCCACGGGGCCCAAGAGAAAATGCTGGGGAACAACTGGGAGTCACTTCTTATGGTGAACTGGGAGACAAGGAAAATGTTATGACAGGGGAGGATGAGGCCAGGTTGTATCTTTGGCCTGGGTACCAACTTGAAGGAGGCAACTGATTTTTTTCTAAACAGTTTAATTTTTGCAGTTTTCTTCCTCCCTGGTTCTTTTGTATCCTGTATGGAAAAGTTAAAAATACCATTTATTACCATGGACCACCTGATCACTTTTATTTGACAAACATTGCCTTCTCAAGAATTCAGTCCCAGGAGGGAATACTACTCAGTTGTTCCCAAGCATTTAAAAGAGTCTCTGGTTTGATGAAGGAAATACCAGTGCCAGAAGCCTGCTTTTGTCTAGCGCATTGCCTCGATCCCACTAGAAAAACTGGCTCATGCATATTATCCTTCACTCCATAATTCCTTGACATGATTCAGTAACCCTAAGCAAGGGCAACATGTTATCATCCATTACTAGCCCTTTTCCCATCAATGCCAAATTGTTATAATTTATCACTCACCCCAGGCAGTCCAAGTTTAATCCATTTGATATGCAGACTGACATTCACAGTCGTGGGATATTTAATTTTTTTTTGCCGAATTTTCCTATTTTCAGAATATGTTTGGGCTATATATTCAGCCGACAAATACAGTAATAATATCGAGACAAAAGTCATCTTACACAGTTTGGGCACAGACCAGTTTATACAGCAGAATCTGATGTGTCTACGCTTTGATTGATGCTCACCACATAAATTCCCCTAGTAATTACCCTGGACTAATAACTCCCAGCCATGCTTAGGAGACCACGCTCCTGCCCTCCCCAGCTACAGACTCATCATTTAAAGTCAAAAGCCTTAGTGGCTATTCCTGCCAGGCTGGGGAGGAATGAAAGCATAAACATCTCTGAGAGTGAGAGAGAAGGTGGTGAGGAGGGAAATCACACCCAGTTGACATTTAATTTTTGCAAAGAGGCTTTGTCTTGTTCCTTTTGCTGATGTGAATTAGGGAAGTGGATGTGGGATGCAGAGGGTGAGCTGATGATGATGAGGAGGATGGAGGAATTCCAAGCAACAGAGACAAAGCAGCTCTGGAAATCTCTGGACTGATGTTCAATTTGTCTGCAGCATCCTAGCAAGCTTGATTCTCCATTATGCTAGAAATTTCATCTTACTCTGACAAACTAAAGTGAGCTTAGCTCACCAGCAAGACGTTGCATTTTCATAAACAGGAAAAACCAAGAAGAAAGAAAAATCCTAAAGGTATTTAAAACCAGGAGAAGCAACCCTCTTGCTACCTCCGCAGGACTCCCTTCCCTTCCTCCCTCTCTCCCTTTTGCTCTGGCTTCTCAAGGAGCAGACACAAGGAGCAGACAGAATAAAGGCTGTCATGCTTATGGTCCTCAGGATAAGGAGTGTATCAAGGGCATAATTGGAGTGTGCTGCTCTCTTGTTATTTGTTTCCCAAAGCCTGTGGAAAGATAAGCATAAATTAGAGCAGTTCTGAAGCAGCTATCTTCATATCAGCAGCTGGCAGGGCTTGCAATACACCCTGGAAAACACTGGACCCGAGAATTCCCCCTGGCAGCTTATGCTATCTTTACCTCTCCACGTCTTTCTCCAGCACAGAAACAGACAATTAAGCCCAGTGCACTTAGCTCATCAGTGTACAGCTGTGCTTTTATGATTGGGGGAAAAAAAAGACGCTAAAGAAAAAACATGCTTTAAAAAGCATTCCAAACATACTTCAAAAGAATAAGCACAGGATTTTGTTCCTTTCTGCACACCAATCTCCCAGACCATAGCAACAGTAGCCTGCACCCATATGTTTAAACCAGCAAGGAGCAATGTGCATTTGGAAGAACAAGAAAATCTTTTAAAAGGTTTCAAGCTGACTCTCCTGCAGACAGGTCTTTGAAACAGATGCAGAGGGCAGAAACTCTTCCTGAACTTGAAGACCACCATTATGGACGTACTGGGTCAGATTAAAGATCCTTCTAGTTCTCGACCTGGCCATCTGAAGAAGAACAGAGCAAGCATCTACAGACACTTCCCCAGATCATTGCTCCAGGCCTGCAGAGTTTGCAGCTCAAGGACTTTCCCAGCCAGAGGCAATGTCCTTACACTCAACAGCTCTTGAAGAGTTTTTCTGCCACGAATTACTGTTATAAAAGAGGCAGTTCAGCATTTTCAGCAATTGCTATGAACGTTGCTCACTACCTGTGTGAAGAAACACCTCCTTTTGTTTGTTTTGAACTCACTGTCTGCTAATATTCTTTGATGTCCTTTAGTTTTTATAATGAATAGGAGAGTCTGCTATTCACTTTTCCTTATAACTCACTATTTTACAAGTCTTTCACGTAACCTTTTCAGTAACCTCTTTTCCAGGCTGAATAGTCCTACCTACTTAGCCCTCATGTAGAAGCTATTCTGCAACTTTTTAGAAAATGTTACAATTTTTATTAAATTCTATTTTTTTCTCTTCCTATTATATCTTTTTAGGGAAGGAGGGGAAAAAGAAGCAGTATGAAACACAATATCCATCACCTGTGGAAATCACAGTGTAAATGAGGGTCTGGTGTGTCCTGGAGTCTTGCTCCTAGACAAAACCTGGACATGGCCACCCTAGTCCCTCCATTGTAACTATGCACCCAGGACCTCAACAGTCAACAGTTCTTAATGAAAACAAATGTACCCAGCTCTTGCAGAGGTTTAACCCATCTCCCGCTTGGCTCCAAACAACTTTCTGGTACCCTTTCCCCATAGGTCTTTGGTTCTTCCACTGGTTGTGGTCTCCTCAGCAAAGGTCTGAATGGACCCCCAGGAAGCCTGAATACTTCTCCAGGCTCTGTGTCACAGTTCAGCACCTGGTGCATTACCTCTATGGTGCAGTCGAGCTCGCTCTCCTCCAGACACCAACCACCCAGCCCATGTCCCCTCCATACATGTCCATCATCCAGGCACATTTGCAGTGCTTAAGGAGTGAGCAGCATGAAACAGAAAGAAGGAGGCACGTCTTTCGACTTCCAGGTCAATTTATCAGTAAGCATGAAGAGGAAGCTGGGGTTCCCAATAAACACAATATTGTAAAAAGGGAAGAACACCCCCAAAGAGCGTTTCCCATCTCTCTGCACCAGAACATAAGACAGCAGCTGTCACGAGCACACCGCTTCTCACGCACATCGTCCGGGGAAGCTGCTGGAGCCTGCCCAGCGCAGAAGCATCCCCGATCCCCTTAGCAGATGCAGACAAACACACCTGGCACCGCAGAGTGTCTATGAGCCGATCCACAGAACCTGTCCCCTCTCATTGTGCAAGCACTTAAAAAATAATTATGTTCAATTATATTACATTACATTAGGCAAATATTACATTTCAGGGTGTTTCATAACCAAGCAACAACATGATAGCTTCCATGAAATCCTTCCTCTCTCTGCTTGAAAAATCTGCTCAGCTGCAAAGAGATTCCCATTGCTGCCCACACATCATCCCCCTTCGCCATACAGGTGGAACGGCTGAGGCAATCTTCCTCAGGGATGCGTGAATGTCTGCTGAAGCTGTTCCACGGCATTATGGAAAATCAGGGATTAATGAAAACAGAAAGCGCAATAAAGCACTATAGACAGCTTATGAAAAGGGAATATTGATTATGCAGCTGAGGTTAAAGTATTTTAAAACTATGGTCTTTCTATGCTTGGAATTGCCTATCGCCTAATTTTGAACAAAGCGTTTATCGAACATCTTAGTTCAACTTTCTTTTGGCTGTCTGTGATCAACTATTTGTGCTTGTGTTTGCCTTAGTATTGGCTTTCAACAGCAGGGATAAAAGCCAGTCAGAGCATTAAGTATTATTAGTTATCACTGTGGCTATATAAAGAGATTTGGGGGCCCTGTATTTGTTAGGGTTTTTACATTTAATTGTGTTCACCTTGAGAAGGAGAGTTACACAACCACTCCACTTCCATGCAGATGGGATTTCTTACTTGTGAGCAGGAACCAGGGCTTTTGGGGACTGCATTTGCATAAAGGCTAATTAATGAAAGCAAAAATCATTTGATCAGAAAACTGACATTCTAATGAAAGCAAATTCAGGTGTTGTAAGCGATGTGGATTCCACCTTGATAAATCACCCACCTCCTTGCTCGTTGATTTAGCACTGTAATAAAAGACAATGGGCTGCTTTTTTTTTTTTCCCTCCCATTGGGTTGTAATGATTTACAACTGCTTTTTTATTCCCTTTCACACAGTGCCCTGGAGCTGCCTTCAACCTTTTCCTTATAAGCACTAAGAATTTGGAGCCTTTGTTCCAGGGGAATAAATGTAATATTTATCTTCCAGCGATGTGCTAACTGGCAGGAGGCTGTTCGGACGAGAAGGAGCCTCTGCCTTCTCATCTCACTTTGAAGACGGGTTTCCTCACCTGTGTCACCGGCAGTTTGCGCTGCCCTCCGTGAGACTGGGAATAAAATCATCCCTGCCTCAAAGGGACTGCTCTCTCCTGTTCCACATAGAAACCAGGAGGTGCTGGGATGTGTCCTGGGAGCACAAGTAAGTTGCTGCCCTGTTATGAATTGATTTGCAGGGAAACCATAGTGGATGAGCACAGGCATTTAGAAGCTAAAAGCCCACTTTTTTGCAGCAGCTGAGGGAAAGGCAGCATGCTCCCTGGGGGTCTCTTTGGAGATCTGAACCTAAAAATGCCCTCCTGCTGCCATGGTTTCACAGCGGTATGGCTGGTAAGGGAATACGGATCAAAGCCACCGATGTCTTTGGAGCCTGACTTCTGGAGGAGCTGCAGCTGGAAGTTAGGTGGCAAGTTCCGACCCAAGTGCCTAAAGATCGTAGTGAAGCTCTTCTCCCTCCTTTTCCCATTAACCTGCCCAAGCCTCACTTTGAAGAAGTCTCCATGGAATCTCTTTAAGCACTAAACAAAACAAGGCATCCATCATGGCATTATACCAGACAGGGCAGAATAAATGATCACTTTCATTTGCACCAGTCCTTCATCCCATCTCTCCATCCTATCATTGAAGTCACCAAACCTATCACCATTAGAAGCCAAAGGGTTAACAACATCGCGCATTTAAATTTGACACCCAGATGAAGAGACTTGACTTTGCCATAGGGGCAAGAATCAGAGGGTGTTAAGCAGACTCCACAGCTCTAAATATCAAATGGCTTGGATTTTGGGTTTGATGCAACGTCAGATTTTGGATTAAAGGTGCCTGAATCCATAAATGCTGCAGATGAAATAGCCTCACTGGCAAACAAAATAGATCCAATGGAAGAGAGCAAAGAGAGCGCATGTCCAATTGCACAGTGAAAAGACCTTGCCTTCCCCTATATTTAAAGACTGATACACCATTCCAGTAGTAAATAATAACTGTAAAATCTCAAAAGCATACTGCTCAAGACAGGCAAACTCTGCAATTCTACAGGAGGGAACCCCATATTCAGCTCTCAAATGACTGAGTACGGAATTGTTCTGTAACATTGAATTTGCAATGTTGAAAACAAGTTAATCTCACAAACAAAAGACAAGGCTACAGGAAAGGAACTCATCCCTGTGCTGTTACTAATGACAAATGTGTGTGCTCTCAGCCTTGGCAATACAATGCACTCTCCCCAGATGAGTAATATGCTCAACCAGCCAGCCTCGGAGACAGGAAATGGGACAATTTATTTCATCTTTATTTAATGGTCAGCGAACAGCACATTATAATTAAAGCAGGTCCCATCTTCCATGGCATGCCCAAGGATTTTAATCACATGGGTCTTCCATGGATACACTGTAAAGCAAGAGGGAAATTTCTGACAAAGTTCGTTAGTAAAACTGACCTTTTACAAACGAATTAAAATGTATGTGCACCGGCTAAGACTACAGCTTGGATCACACGCTGTTGCAAGGGAATAAGTAACTCCTCCACTCCTTATTTCCCTCCTCTGGCTTATGTAGGCACAGAATAAAAGATATCCCCTCCCTTCACAAGGCTGGTAGACAGCCAAGAATGGGAACAGGTGAGGTCTTCAAGCCTACTGGCCAGTAACATGAGATGCTTTACTGTAGTTCAGGGCAGCAGCAAGTTGCATCCCAGGTGCACAAGCAGAATAATTGCTCTTTCTGGGTGATGCTGCTGGAAGCCACAGACACATGCTCACACCACCACAGATTATGTCTATACCAAGGGTAGCAAAGAGACGAGAGGTGCCAGGCCATGAGTCCTTCTCAGCACCATCTTCTGGAGTCTATGCCTCCCTTGGAAGTCATTCCTTTATTTCATAGCACAGCCACTATAAAAGTAACTACATTCAAGGATACATTAAGCTATTTTCCCTTTTTTCCAGCCACTAGAACAAAAAATAGGGGTGGGTTATCAGTTACCCCTGGCTGCACTGGTTTCACATTTGGTTTTTGGATTCTGGTCCCCATCACTCACTAGTGCGATGAGCCCTCCTGTGCACCGCTCCAGACTAGGTGATAAAGGCTGGGAGAGGAGGTCCACGTGTAGCCTTTGCATGTATACACTGACAAGAGATCTTTACACACTTAGTTAACTGAAGCTAGCTGTAAACATCTAAAGTTGAACTTTCAGAGCAATTCAGGTGCCCAAACACAGGCATCTAGTGCCATTTTAGACATCTGTGCAGGCCTGGCAGCTGTGACACAGGCACCTGAATGGCTTCCTTCATCTGAGTTAGTTGCTTAGCCTGCGTGTACGGCAAACAGATAGACACAGGTACCTCTCAAATGTGATTCATACCGTGAGATACGTATCTTAAACATCAGCTTACAGTTTTGGCACTGGCAGCACGTAACATTCCCATCCCCTCTCTTTTCTCCCCAGACTTCACTGCTCCTCAGAGATGTTGGCCTGGTTTTTGAGAGGACATTCTGTGAATCAGATGACAGAATTAGTCCAGCTAAAAAACAATGGGGGGGAAAAAGAAACATAAAGGTTGTTCTGTATGGTTGTTTCCCCCTGCCCTCAAATTAGGTTAATGCATTTGAATGCATAGCAACATGAAAAGCAGTATTGAGCCATCAAAAGGAGAAACGTGGCAGAAGGAATGAGCAGCCAGAACAAGAACTGCTTTAAAGCAGCACTGCTGCCAAGAGAAATATGCAAGGAACCACAGCTTTAGGGTAGATGTTTGAACTTCAGGGAGCTGAAGTCACCTGAGACAGAGCCCATCCCTCTTGTCAGGGAGCCTCACTCATCCGGACACTTTGGACCATATAACCATTGCTTTGCCACTCACAGCGAGGGCTTTTGTATTAAAGAAAAGGACATACACAAAGCACAGCTTTTCCTCTGGCAGCAATGGGAGCTGAGGCTTTCCATGCCATTTGGATGGTTGTTCTGGACAGGTGGGTTTCTAGTGCCATTTGTCACCTGGGCACCGAACTGCAGCCCTTGGGCTATATTGACATTTATCAATGAAAAAATGAGCTTCCCCTCAGTGATTCCTCAGAAATCCTAATTCCTTCAGCTCCAAAGAGGCTGATGCAGCTTGACCATGTCACCCTGGAATCTACCTACTTTGCTTCCTAACAGTATACACTTCCCTTCCCACTCCATAAGAGGTCACTAAAAATGTGCAAAAGCAGGGTGACCAGGACCTAGTGTTTCATCATAAATTAACAAAATCACATCAGCTGGTACTGACAGTCTTCGGTTTTTTGAGAACACTTCATTAGTCTTTGACAAAATCCAAATGATTTTGTTAACTTGCTGTACCACAGTCCACAGTGCTTATGGGATGTATTGCTACACAGGCTAATGATGGGAGAAGAAAATTTGATTTCTCACAATAACATTTTTCGTAGAAAGTTTACACACAACAAAACTATAGGCACAATATTACCATCACAGGTGTAGATGAAACTTTGATTCCATTTATATAAATGGGAACACTGCCAGTGACTTCAGCAGAAAAAAAGTGCTAGGAAAATTCCACTAAACCACTCTTTTCTGCAGAATTTGCTGATTCACGATTTTTAAAATGTTTTGTACAGGCAAAGCTTCAGAAAAGTCCAAGAACCTCTGCACAGGAGTCTGAGATTGGGGTTTTTTGGTCACCAGTTCCTCTGTCGTGGGAAAAGTCAGGAAATAAGAACACTCTGGGCTTCCAGCATCAACAGTAAAAATACATGAAGAGTAGTTAAACATATTCTTTTGTTTGTCATGGGTGGCTGAAGGCAGAAAGCCTTGCCTGAAAATTTCCAGGTTTTGTGAAAGCACAAAAGACCAGTATTAAAAAATACACAACAGTTATTTGATTTTATTTTTTTCTGCCAGTGGAAACCAGATACTTTCTGAGGTTGATTGGTTTTGGTATTGCTACATATTAAGACAAACTGCAACATTTCCACTGCTGATGCAGAATAACTGGTCTTTCAAAATCCCACAGAAACTAAAAAAAAAGGTACCTTGAGTTTATCTCCTCTGATTTCCTGCTTATTACAAGTTTGCAGTTTTACTCAGATTCCAATGCAACATAACAACGAAGACTGTCTGCACAAAATAGATATAGTGATATTTACAGCAGCAAAGAACCCAGTAGCAAATTTCAAATCTCCTCTAAAGACTAAGCATAGGACTTTAGCACTGAGCCATTTACAGAGAAAGTAGACCTCATCACACTAATGATGGTTTTCATTTAGTTCTTTTACACAACCCTCAACAGAAAAAAAAAAAAAACAAAAACAAACCAAAACCAAAAACGTTGTGTTTGAAATCACAAACATCACAAACACATTTCTCAGTCCAGCAGAGTAGAAGCCTACACTTCTGATGTCTCCATCTCTCCGAGCCAGTCAGATACAATCTCGAAGCTATGTAGTCCTATTAGTCTGACACAGTGCTTGAACTAATTATGTACAGAGACACGGCAGTTTTGCAGTTTCCAAGTACAGACGGAGAAACTTGGGTTGGCGCAAGGCTGCGCCTGCTGACCCTTCTGCACATTGGTAAGATACTTAGAAAAAGTGGAAAGTGTTGCAACATATACAAATAACAGAGAGGAATATGAGTTTGAATGGCTCCACATTGGGCAGAAACTTAAAAGCAAATACCTCACCTGGCAAGGGGTTTGCATTTTTTAGTGAAATGCTCATAGGAACAACAGACTGGACGTATTTTCCAGGAGTCTAAAGAACAGGCCAGTACTTTTATATTCATCTTGGTGCTTTTAAACCAGTAAAGTCACCTCCTTTATGTTCTTCCTCCAGCTACACACTGATTTTCTCATTTCCTAAAAGCCAGCTGAATTCAAGTTTTTACTACGTTTGCTGGGTTGCAGCGGTCCAATTTTTTGGACCGACTTTTCCCACATATACAGAAAGGTAGACTACACACACATACGTGTGCTGTGGTTGGTACACACTAAGAGAGGACTCATCTTACCTCCATGTGGACATCCCCATCTGTTCTGCTCACCTAGTCTTCCTTTACAGTCAGCTGAGAGAAAGAGAAGTTTCTGCACCAAAGCAAAATTATTAAAATCAGCCAGATTTAATAATTAGAGCCCAGAAGTGCCCACTTCTTCCCCTTGAGTACAAAGGATGTCTAGACAGCTACTTCAGACACAATCATGATGCTGTAAGCATTCAAACCTGGGATGATGAGTCCCAACCCTAATATTTTAGCCCTATATTTTTGTAACTAACACTGTTTCTAGGGCCATTGGTTATCAGTTTGACTCCTCCTCATAAATACATTATACATTCCATCTCTCTCTGACATTAGATACACTGAGCGTACGAAAGGAAACTTGTGAGTAGGTTTATGTCATTAGACAGCAATGCATGTGTCGAATTCTAACATGCCTCTGGCTTGGCAACAGGCAAGAAAAATTGTGATTGAGGACTCTACAGATAGAGAAGTGAAGGGTACCTCTTCTCGGATCCCTCCTTTACTGTAACTTATCACATTTGCAGCCTCTCTAAGAAGGTTCTGCGTTTTAGAAATACTCTGAAGACCAGCAAGTCATGATGATGGTGTGGAGAAGTTAGGCTCTAGGTCCTGTTCTCTCCTAGACACTGATCTAGGAATACAGTTCATCCCTAAAGACGTAAGGAAAGGTAGGTTATGTAGAAGGTACATTAGCTACCTTCTGGCTTTCCTCATTCAAGAAGTATGTACAATTTATGTGGCTTCTTGGTGCCATCTGAAAATAGCCATTCCTGCAACTTAGAAAGAACTTCCAAAGCAATCCTTTCAAAGCTGTCAAAGCTTGGAAACTTTTCCTTTTGAAAGACCTTTTGAAAGAATCTTTAGAAAATGTCATCCACAGACTTTAATTTCTTAATCACATGGTATGTCCATTTGCAACAGCATCTACCACAGTGCTTCCTTAAGTGCTATCAGTAAATAATGGATGACTTGCCCACTGCCTTAAGTCTTTTTAAGTAAGTGAAGAGACTCTGAGCATACCGAATTACCACATCGTTTGTGATGTCCTAATGGAGTCCCATCTTAAATCAGTCAGAGACAGGAAATCAGGAAAGTGCAGTGATCAGCTGAGGTTTTCAAGCATAACATTAACATCAAAAAAACAGGTCGAGGAATGAAATGATTTTACCATATTATGAAAGGCTTTCCCTGACTCCTCTGAGGCTACACTAGCCAACCCTTCACAGCTGCTTCAGTCTGGGCCTCAAGTAGCTCAGACAGATAGCAGCTTACAGCAACATGCATCTTGCCAAACTTTAGTCATCTGCAAGTTAGCCATTTAATATCTAAGCTACTCATCAAATCTCCCCCTACAATCAGTGCAGTGAAATAGGTGCCTGGAGTGAACAAAATTGCTCCAAACTATATAAATGTTGCTCAACAAGATGTTGACTGCAGCAGCAAAAATGGTTTGTAAAATTTCCATTCCCTACCACCTTCAGTCAAGTTTTCACATGCTCATGGTCCAGTTTGCCACTTCTTAATTGTGCCATTACAGCTATTCGTGGGACCAGGCTTTAAAGCCTACCACTGACCTGATGAGCATAAAAAGAGCCTTTGTGGAGGATAGTCCCTAGTCATGGAATCACAGCACTGTTGAGGTTGGAAGGGACCTCTTGAGATCATTTAGTTCAAATGCTCTGTTCAACAAGGGTCAGCTACACCAAGTTGTCCAGGACCATGTCCAATCAGGTTTTGAATATCATCTGGACACAGTCTTGGGCAATGTGCTTTAAAGGGTGACATAACTTTACCTCTCGCCCAGTGACTATGTAGTGTCTGATTGCATGAGTCATTTTGCATCCATGGAAATATGCACTACTACCAAGTGGTCTGGTCCAATCTCCTCCACACTCTCTTCCCTCACCACCAGTGCTACCATTCTGGTACGTGCAACAACAGCAAAATCAAGGACATAATGTAGCTAAAACAATTATTATGCTTGGTAGCGGTCATTTCTTGTTCGGTGATTTGTCTGACAAGTTCATCATGCAAGTACAGGAGCATCGTGCTGACACAGAGAGAGGAAGGAAACACATGGCTGGGCATGTAAAGGAGGACTAGACAATCCTGTCAGAGAGGAGGAGGGAAGATGACCCAGACCTTCACCTTTCAGTGTTAAATTAGCCATTACATCAGCTCAGCTGCCTGTGAAACCGTATCCCTAATTTCCATAAGAGTCTCTTGTGAGGTTAAAAATAAGCCAAATCTATTCAGTTTCCCTCTTCTAGCATGGTCCCAGCAACAGCTGTACCAGCACATCCAAAGGGAGGGGAATTGCAAATTTTTTTTATACTTAAGCCAGATTTGCCATTGAAGTGAGCATCTCAAGAAATGAAACCTTTAAACACACCTTTTTAGGATGAAATGAATTGCCCTACTCTCTACAGTAACTAAAGACATAGCCTAGATAACTAACTTGGATTAGACAACTCGCATGTAGACAGCTAAAGGCAGATGAGATGAATCGCCCTCCTGTGGTTGTATCTTGCTGGTAAGAAAGCTTGGCCTTCAAACACACTTGCATTTCACACATTTCACACGGAGAGCTAAAATACGCTGTCCCTTAGCAACCACCAGAGGCCATTTATTTAAACTTGCAAAAGCTTTTGACCAAGTCCTTCACTAGAGACTGTTATGAAAAATGAGTAGTCATGGGATGAGAGGTAACGTTTTGTCATGCATTGGAAAGTGGCTAAGAGACTGAGATCAAAGATAGTCAGCTTGCTTTTACTGTGGCAAAAGATTAACAGCAGGATGCCCACAAATTCCACGCTAGAGCTCTTGGTTATTGAATTTATTAATGATACAGAGGCAAGAGCAACAGTTAGCATTGATACAATTATTTATGCTTAACCTTTCAGTAGCAACCAAGGTATGGGAAGGAAAAGCGTAAGGGATTTTGTATCACACGTATGTTCCCAACTGATACAGTTTTGAAAGTGGTGGTCTCATTAGCACCAATATTGAGCATCCAGAACTGTTTTCACATGCACTAACCGTTACTGGTGAAAGGACATTAGATTAAATTCACTTACAGCATCAGAGCGGATAGTTGTTTGCTCCTGCATAATGTTGAAGTGGGCCACTACGCAAAGACAGAAGACTTTGGCATGGGGAAAATACCAAGAAACACCCCATAGGCTCTCATTCTAGTCCTTATTATTTAATGGAGTACATTAAATTAAGTAATGTTGTGAACTCTCCTGTGAAAGCCAAACTGCTTTGCCTTCTGCTTGTTTGCCTTCTAATCTAGGTGATTGTCACTCAAGTCTTCCACTACAGCCAGTATCTTCTTTTCCTTTTAGTGTGCCATAAGGTTTACCTGCTCTGGGAGAAACAATTAAGTGTGGCATGTGGTGGTGTTCACAGGCCAGGCTAGTCTCGAAAGCTCATAATATACTTGAGACCCCAGGAACGCAATTTTTACAGATGAAATAGCCCATCATGAGACAAAATTCACATGCAATTCCTGAAGCTGCAGAACTACCACAATATAGCAATGGCCAGTCTACCGCTGAAAAATGGCAAAGTAATAATGTAGAGAATGTTTTCCCCCCTTACTGTGGTTGGACACCTCTAAAGCATTCCTTTCAGAGGCAAAGACAAAAGCTGCAAAGTTGCCTATAGGGTATAATTAATCCTACATCATATTAAACCTCAGGTGTAACAAAGTTGTCCCAGAATTCAGAACAAAAAATTGCCAGGCTTTTTAAAATACAGTCTGCAGGTGGCTACATGAAACCTTTGCACTAAAATGATAGGGCTTTGCCATCTGAAATGCATAAGCCTATACAAAATCTAACTACCTGCTGTAAATTGAAGCACTATAAAAATAAAATTGAACAATTACCTTTTGTGGGCAGTGTAGATTGAGCTATATATCAGCTTTAACATGACTCCAAAGCAGTAAAGTCCCACCAAATGCAGCTGAAAGGGCTCCAGTCAATGCCCTATTTGGACTGGGGGTACAGATGAGGTTCAGGAGACAGAATTATCAGAGGGATCATGGCACTGGAGGGGGCAGGGAAAGCCATTGTGTCACCACGTCTATTCAAAAGCTTGAAATGACTGGAGGAGTTCAAAAGGAAAAAAAAAAATAATGACAGAGAAGCCACAAAAGATGAGACTCAATTCTGCTGCCAGATACATGCACAAAACTCCTACAGATTGCCGTGTTCTGGATGAAGGGAAATGAAAGTGTTCATGCTTATAATAGCTCTTTTTTCTTTCACTCCTTCCTTTGATATCTCTCCTTAAGCAAAACTGGGACTGGACAAAATCATTCTTCTCAGGAATAATGGTAGGACTTCAGAGATGGTTCTTTATTGTTATCCAGCTCTCGACTAATTCAGAAGGTGCCTCAGTTTGTTCTTTATCCTGGTTTGTAATACTGACGATCCTGCTTAGGTAGAGACAGTTGTGGCAGGGAGTGGTGGAGTTGAGGAGGAACAGGATTTCTGCTTTTGGGCTCTGGGAGATTCTCTGTGGGATCTCAGCTGGCTGAGTAAGAGGATTTTGTCACTGCAGGGGCACGCATCTTCCAAGGCAACGATATTAGGTGCAATCTTGTCCAGTCTTGCAATGGAGAGAGATGTTTAGTGCATACCTAACAGACAGGTAGGTATACCCCTGAGCTCCACTATTCGTGTTATGAACGGAGCAGACTACTATCTGCTCTGATCTGGAAGTCCGTACGGCCACATTACTGAAGTATGCTATGAAAGAAGCATGTTAAACTCAAACACAACCTGGCACTAGAGAAGCTTTACAGATCCTGAAGCCATGCTGTTATTTCGCATCTGGCCAAACCAGAGTGACAGCACAAGACCTTGCCTCAGCCTGCTCTCACATGAAAATGTTCTTCCTATCCACTGAAATCCAATGAGACAATTGGATCAAGAAAGGCTTACTTGTAGGAGTAAAGCTTGGGAGAAACAGGCCATGGGAAAATGAGATGGCAACATCTCTACTGCATGCCACCGTGGAATAATTCCCACCTTGGCTCTGACAGTCTCCCTCCAGCTAGGAAAGCCCTTGATCCCGAAAGGACTTTGTCTAAGACGACCACCACAAAATAAACACAAGCTACCACCCATAGTCAGCTGCAGGCAACTGCAGCTTCTGCCCACATTTATAGAAATATTTCCATGTTAAAGTATGCAGTTGAATTTTTTGTTATATCTCTTGGCCAAAGATAATCAAAGAGGGGGAAAATAAAATCAGTGTGTGCATGTTACCACTTATCATCACTTACATCCCTCACGGCAACATGTTTTCCTGTCCTCAAAAATTCCTGAGATTTCAAAAATGCTTCCTGTTCTCCTTTAGAGTTATCTCAATACTGTTTCCTGAAAAATCATGAAATGCCAGCACCAAACCCCTAAACAACCTTTCCCTTTTTTTAGACAGATTAGTTACAGCTTCTGTCTTGGTTAGAAGGTTGCAACTGATGTCCCAAAATCAACTGATTCAGATCAAAGACCTGAGTCAGAGATTCTCACGTCTGGTTCTGATGAAAAGAATGTGTGTCGTCTCAGAAAACTCCCAGCCACCTCTGCTTGCTACGCTTCTCATGTCATGATGCAGGCAGACAAGTGTTTTTACATCAGTTTTATGAACAAATCAGCCAAGATACGAGATTAGTGGGCATGGTGGCGTTGGGTAGAAGGTTGGACTTGACGATCTTTGAGGTCTGTTCCAATCACAACAATTCTACGATTCTATGATTCTATTCTATGATTCAAGGTTTAGCTTCTCTAGGATCATCTTGGAAGATAATGGTAAGGAGTCTTCTCAGCTAGAAAGATGTTAAACATGACTTTTAGAGACAATTGCTGCCAGTAATCATGGTATGACAGTGACTTCCAGCTGACCTGCCATCAAGCACAGTTTGACTAGGTCTCCATGACTGCAGAAGCTCTGTTGAAGGCCATTTTAGCAAGCCCAGATCTGGGAATTTATGTTCTAACATGGCCAATGCAAACTGTGCCACCATTGAAGGACTTTGCCCTGAGGTTGGGGTTAGACAACCTGTAGCAATGTCATTTAAGCCAATGGGCAGCTCCTCTCCTCCACCTTCAGTGACTTCTGTCTGCCACACAGAAAGCAAATGCAGGGAATCCAATTACCTTCACTTTTTCCCTCCTCCCCTGTTATTTTCTTCAACCAGACCAGTTCCCTGTCTCAGTTGTCTATTCAGTTTCACAAACAACAGCACCAGCACAAGGCTGGGGCCACCAAGAGCTGTGGACAGGGACTGTTCGACGCCAGTGAAAAAGACTTATGCGAAACAATTTGGGCTAGAAAGCATTTAGCACAAGAAGGGGATGTTCAAGCCTGATAGGAATAACTTTCTATGGCCTCGATTTTCAAATGTGTTTGAGGCACTTGGAGATATAAGATTGATTATTTCTGAATAGCAGAGTAGACTCTACAATACAGTAGACTCTAGCATCATGTTTGGCTTTGGGAGTTAGCTTGGAGTTTTTTGTTAGTACAATCCCCAAAAAGCCATTAAATCTAGTAAATGCTGGTAGCGTCTATGACCTGCCCCTCAAAGAATGGGGTAGTTAATAAAGGTTGTCTGAGGTGCTATCTTGCTTGTTAGGGGTTTAGGTAGCAATTCAGAGACCTATAATAAATACATTCCAGTGATTGCACCCTATCACAATTTCCTTTGAAGATACTTTTACAAGAATTAGTAGGTTTCAATATTATCACGACTATTTAAGATTGTGTTTAAATGCCCCAAGGTCAGGTCTGAACTTTTTCTCCCATGTAGGAATGTAAGACCTCAATCACACCCCAGTGACAGAATGCACTTTTTTCCCCCTACTTAAAAACCCATAATGTCATTAAAAATGAATAAGTTGTTGTTAAATAAATGTATGAAGCCCAGATTAAAACTGTTTGTATTTCCTGCCCTTTGTCAATTATTAATATTGCCCATAATAGAGAGATTAATACCTGCACAGTGGGGGATAAACATCCAGAAAACAATATAAGCTTTCTCTTTGGAAAGAGAATTATTTGCTCAGGTTTCACACCCAACAGGAAGCAATTCTGAAGCAAGGAGTCTGCTTTTGCACCGGTCAGCACATGACTGAGCACAACGAGTTACTACTCAAAGTCTGGTCACCGAGAACTGGCAAGGGCACGGCCCATCGGTGAATAAAACCCATGTGTTTGCATCCACAAAGTCAATATGAGAGGAGAAATGTCTTTCTGAGGACAAGAACTGGAGTCAGAAGCTAAGCAATTAACATTGCTTTCATACCCGTCTGTAATTAACGCAGATCAAAGAGGACCTGAAACCATCGATTTCACCAGAAACAGGAGACAGCAGAGCAAGCACCAGTACCAGCAACTCCACAGCAGGAACAAAAGCACCTATTGCAGCTATAGGCACAGGGCTGTAACACCCACACAAAGCACCCAGAAAAAAAATTTGACATGAAAGAACAGAATTTTAACACTCTGAGGCCTGTCAATGTATGGACCGTGTATTAGAAAAGCTGTTGTTTTACAAACAAAGCTAGCAAGTAGGCTTTATGCTAATACAACTTGTATTTATTATTCAAGGATGTGATGAGGGAGAAAACAATATGAGATGCTCATTCTATGGGCAAAGACATTAAATACAAACCGTATATATTCATAGAGAGAAGGAGAGAGAAAAGGAAAATACATTGTAGTTCTTTCGATCACGTGTTTACAAGCTGATTTTCTTTATTTGCGTGCCTCAGCTGCATTGGTAGCAGTATCTTGTTTCTGCAAATAGCGTCACATTTAAATTCAGGAGTGATGAGTTTTGTGTTTGGCACCACCAGGTGAATGTGTTTTGACTTTCCATTTGTTTGCCCATAAGAACTCAACGAATACAGGATGCTTTGCAACTGAGAAGCATAAAACTCAGAAATGACCTGGAAAACAAAGCAGAAGACATTGCATAGAACACAGCTAATAAGCAAGAAAGACTAACCCAAAACCGTGACAGCAACATGCCACAGCCATTCTTCTTTAAAGACGAGAATAAGAAGCAGCAAGTACTTGTCCACTGCATTAATCCATTTCCACAATTGTTTTTGTTCGAAAAGTGACGCCTGTGTGACCTACACTCATGGGTGATGGTAAGGGTAATAAAAGTGCCACAACTACAAATCAGCAAATCAGTATAGTATATGTGAAGCACAGAACAGGAGGGAATTACAGAGCAGGAAAAATTCCCACCAGGAGATAAAGGACAATAAAACAGAAACTGCTTTTGCCTATATCTCCTGTTCTTACGTTGATACCATTTCCTGGTGTCACTTTATCTTTCTGTCCTTTTTGATCTGCAAGGTCAAATTCTCATCTGTTCCATGATATTCTTCCATTGACTCCACAGAAACATAAAACATTGGGCTGCAAGAGATCAAAGACATGATCCAGCCCTTGTTCTGAGGCAGGATCAAACATATTTTATAATTTGTGCTAATTCCAGGAAACTTTGAATGGGCAAGTAACTTCCAGGCTGAACTCTGATTCCATCCTTTTATGTATGGTAGGTCCAACACGTGCTTTTTTTTAAATACAAATAATCATAATGGATGTCAGTCCTTATTGGGATCATTCCATTTCAAGGATCATTATTAAGGTCTACTATTATGGAGCTGCATTAGCTGCTGTGTACTTGATGTTGGATCAAGCAGCGGGCTTTGTTGGCTTATACTGTTTCCCGAAGATCAGCCCATTAGCCGTGCACACCAGGAGATTAATAATGGGGTTTATATTCAGTAAATAATATGTTGTTTGGCACATCCATGGACTTCCATGTACAATAAATAAATATCTTAGCAGTAAATGATAAATCAGTCTGATTAATCCTGTGCTTTGCTTGAGCATCTTGCCACAGATAATATTAATAAACAAGATAAGAAATAAAAATATGTTTAAAGCCTTTAAAATAATTCCCATTCATTGGGGTTTACAAAGGACTGTGATCAGTTACAAACTGAATCTTTTCTATTTAGATGCCAATAGCAGTTTCCTTTTGATCAGTCTGCCTACAAATGAATTCAGACCAACTGAGAGGCTTCAGTGGTAAAGCTCCTGAAATTTCCATTGAATGCTGCTACTGAATGTTTGCATGTATCTGATCAAAAATTACCATGAAATATTTCTGATAAGTGTTTATTAAAAGCTGGAGCATGCTAAATTGCTAAGCGTACTAGCTTAAAGCAATTTAAGCAGAATATGGCTTCTTGTCACAGTGATACCTTCAAACAGCTATTCCAGATGAAGAGATCTGTATAATCAGAGAGTTTCAGAATCAGAGAACAACCAGTTGTGTCATATAACCTCTGCGCTCCCGTCTGCTGCCCGGGCTAAAGACAAATGCACAGCATTCAATGCGCGCCTGGCCATGCCAAGGGCTGGTGCTTTAACTCTCAAGTGATCAACCACTGTTTTCCCCATTAAACTGTGCTTCTCTTTTACTCAGAACAATGCCACCTACTTTTATGAAAAGCTTGAAAGAGGCTTCATCAGTTAAAGCATAGTGAAAGTGCAGCTGGTTCATTCTTGTCTCTTGTGAAGGCTAGCAAAAGAGGCAATTTTAGGGCTGCAGTAAAGCGTCACTTTAACCTGGCTTAAATCCAGACTGCTCAGAAGAGGTTTTCTGGCAATCCCCTGGCTCTTCTTTCCAGCTGCGTCAAGGTTCCAGCTCTAGTGTTCATATAGCTGCATGGTGGGGCTCATCTCATCAAGTCAGATAATATTATTATTTTTTTCTTTTTTTTCTGGCCAAGTTAGCTTCCAGCTGCATCACTTAGTACATCTAGCAACGCAAGTCTATGAAAGCTTATGCAGCTCAAGGGAGGTGGCAAGAATGAGCCCCCTGAGACAGAGAAGAAGGTGGGCCCACCGCTCTTGGAGGCAGCACTGATGTCTCTGGGATGCGAGAGCCTGTATAACCACAGCTTAATATTCAAAATGCAAAATCCCATCATGAATGTAGCATTCTTAGTGACGTACTTTCCTAAATTAAGAAGGCAATCAGCTATCTCAAAAGAAAATACCTACTTTTGAGGTAAGGTTTTGTATGATGTGATCATCTGTGGTAAGAGAAGACTATATTCAGTGACCCAGGAGTTTCATTTAAGTTTACAATCTTTTTATTACCAATTAATAATATACCATTACTGACTTCAGGAGCAGTATTTAATTCTAGTAGTGAATATACAGTCTCCCAAAGACCAAATATAATTGCAATCCACTAAATAAAAGAGCGGTAGGGACTGAGCTGAAGCTCTGGGCCACTCGTTGTCCCCACTGCCAAAGTTAACGCACCTCCCAGCTCTGTTTTTCCCAGCTCCAACCAGCTTTCTCCAAGATAAACCTACTCTAGAAGTCCTAAGTGTCACAGATGCAACCACTCAACATCTTTTATCCTGGGAGCAAGGGATTTAGCAGACACAGAGTCAGAAAATCTCTGCCTGAAGAAACTACAGTCTGGGGTCCCCATTATCTGAAGAAACTATGGTCTGGGGTCCCCATTACCTGAGAGCCGTGTCAGTGGGTGCTCGGAGCCTCTCTGACGTCCTGGGAGCCGTATGGGGGTACCATGAAGTGTGGGGTTTGGACCAAAACTGGAAATTAGGAACTCAGGGCACACCAGGAAACAAATGGCCTATAAATCTTTGGGGATCAACAGGCTTGTTTGCAAAGAAGATTTAAAGAAAAAAGGAATTAAGAAGTAGGGGTGAGAACAGAAGGGTAAGAAGTGCCAAGAAACAAAAAATGAAGAGGCAGGAAGAAAGGGTGTAAGATATAGGAATGAAAAAAGAAAAGGCTTAGGGAGAATAAAAAGAAGGATTTGGGCCAAAACGTTTGTCAAGCGCTCTGAGGAGAAGCAAGACTTGACAGTAGTTTGTAAGAGCATAATGCAGCAATGTGACAGGGTGGATCTGAGAGCAGCAATAAGATCCCAAAGAGGGTGAGCATCTGTCAGAGTCAGTCTCTGTCCAATTTCACGCTCCAGAGAGAGTAGGGAAGCTCAGGCCACCTCATTTTCCACCCAACCAAGTCAGGCTGACACCCTGCGGCATGAAACTTTCCATGTTGTAGGCATTTATTCCTTGAGCTCGTCACCTCATAATGAACAAGGACCACAGCTAGTCATCTGCTTATTCGAGGGAGCGCCGGGACCCTGACAGCCTGTTAAGCAAGCGGCAAAGCTAGGGAGGAGTGGAAAAGGTGTGGAAAGAAATGTGAGATCTCACAGATAATGTGGAGCGGAGGCAGCAATGTAATTATAACCCTAGTTTTATTTTCACTTGATGGCACAAAAAAGGAAGGTGAGGAGAAGCTTCTAAATGAAACATGACATTCCCCTATTAAAGTCTGATTTAGACTTCAGTAGTCTTGCCGCTTCGTATACGTTCCAGCGCTCCCACGCTGTGGGTAGCCAAACAGTAGAGGTTTAATAAAGTAAAATAAATTTAAATGGCAATTTCCTGAACAATGAAGGCTTGTTTTCTGAGCAAATAGCCCTTTTGGTGTTGTTATCAAAGATGACAGAGCTAGCCATGTTGTAAATACGAGGAGGAGGGATATGGTCTCATTTATGGACTTAAAAGTCCTGTTATGCGTCTTTGTTTCCTGAGCAAACAAATCTTTTGTGGGGTCTGCATGGAAAAATCTCATTATCCAGTTACGTGTGGGTTGCCCTCGTTGGAAAGGACTGCGTTGCCGCCTGTTTTGTCAAAAGCATCATTGTCCAGTGTGGTCCGCCGTGGCCCCACAGTATCCATCACTGCAGTCTGATCTAAGCATCTTCCACTCATGTCAAAGTGGAGCACAGTCAGCAGCCCCTGCCAAATCCTGAGGTCACCTTAGGTGGCAAATTTCCTGCATTTCTGGTCTGTGAAGCTGGGAGTCACAGGGTTTGTTTGGGTCTGGAGACAGCAGTAAGTAATCCCTTTCAATTATTCACAGTAATCTCCCCCTATGCACCATGAAGGACATCTCAAGCAGAGCATTTATATTAAATAGGACATATGGCAGGTGGCCTTGCATTTTAGAAAAACTAGAAAATAACTGAACAACCCCCAGGAACATTATTAATAAAGCTTTCAGATGAGAAAGTGTGGGTTTCTCTATCTCATCAGCCTGCCACTGCAGCCACGGTTTGCCATAATAGGATTCAAAGCTCCTCCCAAGATTGTATCTGCCCTCAAGGGTAAATAAAGTCAAAGCTGGAACTTTCTGACACAACTTTGTCACTGGCTTATTAATATTGGCAGGCAGTGACCGGAAAACGGGCGACACCGGCAGCATAACAATTTTAGGGAAACATTTCCTATAATGAAAGTAGCAGTAGCGGCAGCCAACGATTGCACAGATGCTGTTGGGAAGCTTTTCCTCACTTGCTTGTCTATGGAACCCACTTTTCTTGATAATGCACAGTGGGAGACTGCTTTGTTGTTGCCGAGTTCAATGGTAAAAGCAGTTGTCACATAATTCGATATTATATGCATTTAAGGTCTGATCCAAAGCCAACTGACATCAATGCTACAACTGCTATTATAACTAGTAAGGAATGTGGTTTGGGCTCTCCCGGCAAGGTGTTCCCAAGCATAAAACCTTACGGAAGAATCTCAACTAATTAACAACAGCACTAGAGGGATGCTGTTTGCAAGGCAACATTAAGCTTTCAAAATTACTCACTTTAAAAACTGAGGTTTGGTTCAGGTTTGTAAGTCGGCCTCTACCTAAGGAGTGCGATGAGTGTTCTTTAATCCCTGTAAACCCTTCCAACTCACACGCATTTCCAAGGATGCTATTCTGGTCCCTCCTCAGGGAGATTTTTGGGTCATCTCCCAAAACTGCAATGTAGTAAGCGCACTGCTTTGAAAAAACTCTCAGAGGTCATGAGTTTATGCTTAGGTATTTTTAAATGCTTTGTTATTCAGTTCTGCAGTATAAAAGGCCTGATGGTTGCCAAACGGATAACATAGCTCAGGGTTTAGAATGGTAACCTGGAGTGTGGATTAAAGAACAAGCTGCTGTAGGTCCCAAGCCACTTCTCCTGCTGTAGCTGGCTCTGCATGTGCCCTTCTCTCCATGGCAATGCCCTGAGGTACATCCAAGTATCTTCGCCCTCAGGGAACAAAACAAAGTACCTCAATGTCACCGTCAGGTACAGAAGTAAACACAAGTCTGCCAGCACAAGTCTGGGACCAGGACCAACTTTTCTTTCTGGTTGACCAGCCATGGAGATGAGAAAGCAGGACGGTATTGTTGCAGAAGTAACTCTGTCACTGCCCCCAGCTCCTGCTCAGAAGAGCTTGATCTTTCTGAGGTAGCAGCCCTTTCAGATATGCAATTGTCTTCACAACTCCATGACAAGATGTATGTAGAGAGAGAGAAAAGCTAATTCACCCCAGCATCATCCAAAAGCTCATCAAAGCTCTTTCACTAGGAGGTCCCCTTTGCTTCTTAGTTAAGGAAGAAGCAAGTCTCTTCATCCAGTGGGATTAGACCACAATGTCTTCCATCAACTGCGCTGGAACAAACAAGCCCTTTCCAGAGCAAATACTTTGAAATCTAGGAAAGTAAAGAATTCAGTATGTTGAGGCAGCTTTTTTACTAACCCCCGATAAGAAAATGATTTAATATAGGTATGTAGTTGCACCCTTTGAATTCCCATACACTCCCCAGGCAACTCAAGTCATGCAGAAGGTCAGCTTGAAGCCTAAATACACTAAAGACCTTGAATGGTTCTTACCTGATGTCTACCTGGGTCTTGGCCATGTGTTTGGAATTAAATGCCAGGCACGTGTGTGGGACTTTGAGGATACACAGGTTGTGTGCTGGCTTGAATGCTGAATTATTCCCAGTGAGGAACCCTTTTTGAATGTCTGAACATTAACATTTAGCATGGTTGTTTTTGAAAGAAACCGAAGATCACCTGGAAGATTTCTTTACTAAAGCAGACATCATCAGTCTATCAGGGTCATGAAAAGCGTTTAATTTTGTGACCTTTGTCACAAAACCCTCTGTGCAAAGCAGTTCGCAAAGGGTTGTGCAGGGACTTCAAAGGAGATCAAACTGGTCATGTAGCACTGGTCTTCCGTGGAAACTGCAACTCAGACTCCATCAAGATTCTCTACAAGTTCCAACATTTCATTTTGTCACTGTATCCATAAGATTTGGGGGCTAAAAAGACAGAGGCCTTTCCCAGAAAACTTCGCAGGGAAGTTTCGAAAGACACCGATGGCAGAGCTGCAGAGACACGAGATTTGCTGCAACATCTTCCGCAGATTCAGGTACCCAGCAGCCCTGCAAGCTCCATCCTCCTGAAGTGCTGTCTCCTTTTTTTGAAGAGACTGGGAGGTTTCTGCTTCCCCAGAGATACAGAGGAAAGAGCCATATGCTCTACACTGAATGACCTAACAATTTGGGTACAAAGCAGCTATTAATTACTTTTATTGATAAACAGTAGCTTCATTAATAGAAAAACTGCCAGCAGTGTCAATTATTCGTACTCTTAGGTATGCATATTCTATACAAAGAATGGAAAACAGACCACCTTCTATCAGAACTGTAATAGGTAGAATAACTTCTGAAATGTGGGCTTAGGTTTTAATAGTTTCTAAATATTGTTTTATATCACTCTCGTTCCCTAATTTGTCTCTGCCAGGCAGCAAGGCAGGCTCACAGCCATCTGAGTGCTGTGATTAACTAGCTTGCTGATTATCTGTGTATTAACATCGGATCTGCGATAGCTTCCCAGTGCCATGCTACATACAGAAGCGGAGAAAAAAATGAGTTGATCATAGGTTATTAAGGGCAAATTCAATAATAGATAGATTGCATATCTGATGGCGAGAGCAAGCTCTTTCCCCACATCTCCCTTGCACATAAATCGCAGCAGTCGGTGTGATTCAGCAGCTTAAACCTTTTCCTTCCTCGAGCTGTGAGAAGTTACCATGCTTCAGGGCTCTGCCCCAGACTCCTTCACTACCTGGCAGGATGAGTGGGTTGGAAGGGGCAGCAGGGATGGATCTGGGTCCTGGTGAAGAGCTCTCCTGCCCCAGCAAGCCCTCTGCACTCCGGGTCCTTTCCCCTCCTGTGCCATGATGAGCCACCAATAGTGCCAACAAATGCTCCAGAGATGTAATGAGAACAGGTGCGTTGGTGCCAGGGTCATCACACCATACGGCTGCTTGTGATATCAGAGGGCTGGACTTGATGATCCAAGTCTCCTTTTGCCCTCGTATATGAGATGAATGGCATTGAGGTATGGAAGATATTCAAGAGCAAAGCTGTCTTCTCCATGAATGTTGAATGCTGTCACTGACTGAGAAGCCGATCTCACCTGGTTCAACACTTGATTTCAAAATACATAAATAAATCTAAGAAGGTCCACAACGCAGAGGTTCCTGAGGAACTAATTACAAGCTCTTCTTCGTTCACTGTAGGTATTTTTGCATTAAAGTCTCACCAAGTTTCCCCTGTCTTAACTTACATGCCCCAAAAGCCCAAATTCTGTCGAGGCTTAATTACAGTTTCACGCTGCCAATTCCCTTTGGTGCATCTTCTTGTAAGTCGCGCTTAACATATGTTATCAGCAAACTTAAGGCCCTGCAGCAACAACAACAACAACAACAAGGACCCTGAACAGCTATTCTGCACATTTAGGAGCCTCCAGGAAAGGAATACAAAATATTTCCAGCCAACTTTCATACCATCCAAATGATGTAATTTATTTACAAGCCACCTTGCATTCCTTTGCTCCTGCCGCAGATACGAGGCTGAAGACAAGGACGTATCAGCCCAGCAACATGGCTTCATGCAAGGACTCCACCTCACCAGCACGAGGGTACGCATCCCTTGGCTATACATCTGCCATGTTATGAGCCACATGACTCATAAATGTTTCTCACCTTTGGATAAAACAAAGCACAAAGCTACAGCATGTTGAGACACAGTTTTTCTACAGGCAACCCTGCTTTCTCAGCACAGAGAGGGCAGCTCACGTGCTCTTTCACTGACTGAAGCATCCATAATGTCCCTACACCCATTGGGAGCAGAGATCTCATCAAAGCTGACACATTAGGTCCCTGTGCGCTCTTGGCAAAGCCATCTGACCTCCTTTAAAACCAAGCCACAAAATGAGCTGAAAGAAGGTCCTTTATAAAAAATAAACATGATTTCTAAATTAATCCAAAAAAGCTTTCTTATGTAACTTAATAATTGTTTCCACACAAGGCACAGAATAACCTAGCTGGGTAGAGAAACACCTAGACTAAACAGAGGACACCTTTTTGAGCCATCCACCGCTTCAGAAGAGACCTGAAAGATCAGTTTGGTGCTAGATCACCCTTCATTTTTGTTATCAAGTTGAAGAGGAGAAAAAATTGATGGCTACACAGCTAATCAATTGAAAAGTTCCTTTGTAGCAGCTGAAGGTGGATCCTGACCAGCTGGAGCACTAGTCTTATCCCATATGACCATACTGACATCCTAATAGGATTTTTGACTAATGTTGTTAACATGAATACCTGTCTTACGTTTTATACAGCATCCATCATGGGGATATCAAAGTAGTATAGCTCAAGGGAAGTGAGTAACTCTGAAGTCTCAACATGCAGTAAGAAGTAAGTTTCCTTCCTAGAAAGTTAATTTCAGAAATCCTACAGTGAGGTTAACGGGATTAGTTTTCCAGTTGCCACTGACTTTGGAAGAATAATCACAGATGAAGACTGGAGGGAGAGAAGGAGGGGGGAAAGGGAACTGTGACTCTTCAAAACGCTGGTTAATTGCAAAGAATCTGCTACTGCTTAAGATGTGACTTGCTGACAGGGAGAAAAATATATCAAAGCACAGAGGAGATACATCAAAATATCAAAATTCAGCTGAATAAATCTCAAGGGATGACAGAGGATCCGTCGCTTAGAACTCATATAGAAGGATTTCTCGTCCTGCTTGCATTAAGCAGCCTTTTTTTTTTTGGCGCAGTTGAGGCCTATTGCAACAATGTGTGAACAGGTACTTTCAAGACCCATCAGAAATTATTCCGTACAGACCAGGAGCTGGAACTTGAAGCTAACAGTTGGTGCAGATAAAATATCCATGAAAATAAGGTTAGGGAGTTGCATATCCAGTACGGATGGGAGGTGGCAGATTGCCTACCCTTGGAGGTGCACTGCATTATCCATAGTAAACACTACGCTGAAGGCAGATGACCTCCAACAGACCAGAAGTGGTTACTTTAAAAATATGAATGCATCACGTTGTTTCATCTTCTGATGTGAGGGCTGATTCCCTCCCTTGAATTCCCTGTCCTAGGCTAGGGTGAGGCACCGGTCTCACGAAAACCTGCCTCACAGACCAAGAGGAAGAGACCAAGAGGTGAGAAGTTTTCCCTGGGGAACCGCCTTTGTCAAAGAAGCACACAGCTAAACGCTAGCTAGGAAATTTCCACCGGCCAGAGTGACACTTCCAATAGCCTGAATCAGCTCAATTTCTCCACGCAAAGTTACAGTCCAACCTACTCATTAGCAATCAGCAGAAATCAATACTCTGCATTGGCAACTGGCATACTCTATCTAAAGGACAAACTGTCATTGCCGTGGTGGCTGAGTGGCATCTGAGGTGACAGCAACAAAGAAGCTGTAGGCATAAAGAAAAACTTGTTCATCTCTAATTGCTGCCAAAAACCTCTTCTTAAACAAAGGCCGGGGAGTGCTGGGGTCAGGCTTGCTGCAGAAGGACATTTGCTATCTGCCCCCCACCCCACTTACCCCCATGCCCAGGTAAGAATCTGCACAAAAGCCATCTTGCCCTCAGGAGGAAGCAATACGGAAAAAGCCAGCAGGGAAGAGTTATTTCTGGCACAGTGGTCGATCAGAGGGGCTGGTTTACACCCCAACAGCCTCACTCGGCTCCTGGGGAGCAGCAAACCCCATGTGCCATAGAGCCCCTATCTGTACATCACTCTGGGGGCTCCTGCATATTCTGTATCCATGTGGTCCTTCCTCTCCTTCTATCTCTCTCTGTCGGAGAACTCCTGGGGAGGATATTTTGTCACCGTCACCTTAGGCTTCCAGTAACCAGAGTTCAGGTAACAATTCAGAGACACAGCAGAGCATTCAGATATACACTCAAAGACCCAGAGTGAGCCACCTGGTGCAATTAATAAAAAATGATGGAACAAGCATAGGCCATTTGGTTCATCAAAGTTCACTTAGCTTTTCTATTTAACGCTCTATTTCTTTCAAGACGGCAGCTTATGATTTACCGAATAACACCAGTGTGTTTCTACCTCAATGGCTTTAGCCTGGAAAACCAACTGAAAATATGTTTTACTCTGTTTGCACGTACATTGATACCTAGTTTTATGGTGAAGGCACCCACTACACACCACCTCTCCTTCCATCCTCTACCTGTCCCTGTCCCTGTCCCTCTTGGGGGCTATCACCAATTCAGGTAATACAGATTCTTACTTTTACCACCCTTGCCACCCTCTGGTCCCATACTACATTCCACCCCAGAAATCTTTTGGCACTGGACTAAAGGAGAGGAATGCACAGGTGTGTTCCCTGCTCAGCCTCCTCATTACTGCTGAAACTTGGCATGCATTGTCCCACCCACTTGGAAGAAGTTAGTCCTGAAACTTAAATGCCATGATCTGGAAATCAGAAGAAGAAAAAAAGTTTTCACAATTTTCCACTTAAAATTAATTTCCCCAGTTTTCCATTCCTACTTTCCTCTGTCAAATCCCCAAAAAGCTTCTTGACTTGCAACTGCCTATTCATATTAGGGCGTGCATGCAGCATCCCCAAGGCTCTCACAGCGTACCAGGGAAACCCGCCTGCATACGATCTGCCCCGTTTCCTCCTGCCAGTCCCCTGGAGCGGCCAACAGCTTTTAACAAGGACCTTTTTGTTCAATCAAGCACTACGCTGGATATTACCAAAACTTTAAAAATGGATGTTTTAAAATTCTCCACGGACTTTGTAACGGCGTTTCCCCCAAGGCCTCCCAGAGTCCTTTCCCCTTGCCCTAATGGACGCAAGCTTCTGCAGCTCTCCCCAGAAGCAGGACTAAATTCAGTTTTCCTCACTCCAGAAGACTGGCTGCAACAGCTGAAAATGAGAAAATCTGCAGAAATCAGAGCAGGCACCACATCCTGCTTCTCCACTCCCCAGCCACAGCCCATATGATGAAAATAATGCTCCCACACCGAAGAGCCCACTGCTGCGGTCAGGTATCTTAGCAGTTTCTCAGGTTTTATTTCCTGGAAACTGATTTCTCAAATGTTCAATCATTTTAGTAAACCAGGTAACTGCTATTCCAAAGGCTTTCTTTGTGAGCTGTTCTCATTAGCTTCATTTGTTTCACGCTTTTACCTACCATTTTCTTTATATTTTCACATTAAATTCCATTTGCTGCACAGTGACCCAGTTTCACAGTACATCTGACAACCCTTTGATATATTTTTCTTTTTTAGCTGCCTGCTCTGCACTTACAGGTAAGAGCAAACGTAAGAAGTCTGCAGCTGGTTTCTTTGTGCGGGTCATTTAGACAGATTAGAAACACTGAAGGAAGCACTAACTCCTCTTCTGGCTTCAATCAATACTTCCTCCGAGTTTGACACAAGTCCTCTCTATTTTCAAGCAATCCTTTGCTATGTGATACGCTGACTGCCTTCAGGTTGAATAGCAACCTGGCAAGTGGCACTTCAGTAGGTTGCTGCAGAACCCAAATAGCATGTCATGCCAAGTCCCGTCATAACCCAGCCTTCTTTTTTATGTATGTGTATATGTGCTTGTTATGACAGAGGCACTAGAAGGGAGAATAAAGCTAACAGAAGGGAGAGGACGTGTCAACCTTAACCGTGCTTTCCCTGACTGTAATAATTGAACAGCTTCCAGCAAAAATATTTAGTTACTTTCACTGTATCCAGGCTTCAGTGCCTTACCGTTTCCACACATTTGCTAAAGTCACCCCAGTAAGCGGATGCATCTGCATATTTATTCATTTCAACTGAAATATTCAGGAGTCTCAAGCATTACTGATGACCCTGAGGATGCAAAAGTCACCTCCTTCATTTCCTTTCCACTGCCTGGGGAGAGGGAGGATCCTTGGAGGCAGCGGCGGAGGCACATGACCCAGTGATCCCCTCCAAATCAGCCCTGGAGCAGGGGGAGATCAGAGGCTCAGCCATCTCAGGGCAAAGCTGCAGCTGGTCCAAAGTGGTCGACACTGGAAACAGAAGGACACACATGCAGGTGCCTTGACTGCGATGGGTCTGGTAACCTCCCCTGTCTGCTTCCCTTGATGAGGAAGTCCCAGTTTGGAGGTTTCTGCACTCACACACCACGTGGCTGCAGTTTTGTCACCCCCAGGGGCTGCCCCAGCCAGACGGGCTGCCCACCACGGCTGCCACAAAGAATCACTGAATCGGTTTGGTTGGAAGAGACCTCTGGGATCATCAGGTCCAACCTTTGCCCTAACACCACCATGTCAACTAGACCATGGCACCAAGTGCCACGTCCAGTCTTTTCTTAAACACCTCCAGGGATGGTGACTCCACCACCTCCCTGGACAGCCCATTCCAATGCCTAACGACCCTTTCTGTGAAGAAATGCCTCCTCATTTCTAGCCTGAACTTCCCCTGGTGCAGTTTCAGACTATGCCCTCTTCTCCTGTCACTGGTTGCCTGGGAGAAGAGGCCGACCCCCACTTGGCTACACCCTCCTTTCAGGTCGTTGTAGAGAGCGATCAGGTCTCCCCCCAGCCTCCTCTTCTCCAGGCCAAACACCCCCAGCTCCCTCAGCCGCTCCCCATCAGACTTGTGCTCCAGACCCTTCATCACCTTCGTTGCCCTTTGCTGCTGGCCATGTTGCCAGCCCGAGTCCCCGCCGCGTTCAGCTCTACAACTGGCACGGGCAGCACACGCGTAGATGACCCAGGGGATCGGTTGCCTTGGGTGTCCCTCCTCTTCCTCCCCCTTGCTTTGTCTCGGAGTGAAGCTGTGTTTGTGAGAGTGCTTTACATTCTCCCCCACCTCCATACATTTCCAAAACCTCCCGCGAGTCATCCCTGTCTCCAGGTCCCTTTTGATCTGTTGGGTTTCTGGAGTGACTCTTCCTGTGCTTTGTGGATCAGCATTCGCCCGGACGGGGATCCTACAGCCGGGACAACACCACACCGCAGCAAAAGACAGCTCTGCCTTTCCGAGCATTTCCTCCAGGGCTTTCCTCTCCCTGCTTTCAAGATCTCTCATCTCCTAAAATCCCCAGGGCTTTTTTTCCTCATAGCTGTATACTCTCCCCACTTTTAATGTAAGCGTGAATCAAATTGTGTTCTTTGTCACTCCCATCTCTAGACCCAGAGCCACAGAAGAGATCAACAAAGTTATGCTGGATTTACACCGGCATAATGAAAACAAAAAATTGGCTCTTTGTCTTTATATTTTAACTTCTTCCCATCGTATTTTTTATTTGTGGCAGTGTTATTGTTAGATTTACTTTGATGCGCCTGTTTGAAATTCATTAATCTGCAGCACGCTTTGGGAAAGCTCTTTATATTTGTTCTCTACTTGCAATATAAAATTACTTCACTTTACAAAGTATGTTATAATATTCTAAATTTATGACATTACTATTATCTGAGGAATCTCCAGCTATTCATGCATATTCCCCCTTTGTTTCAGGCCCTTCAAGGTTCGTACAGCTAATTCTACATTTTCTTCTCTTGGCATCAATTGCATATTATACTAAATGCTATTAAATTACAGATCCTCACTGCTTTTCCTGGAAACTTGCTGGTTGGCAGAGTAAGATTAGATCTGGATATTATATGCAAGGTTTTTTTAACAGCTTAGGTTTAAGATGCAGATAGTAGATGAACTTTCAGTGTGACGGCATCCTTAAAAGCATTAAAAAAATTACATTAAGCTAAATGATGTCACTTCCAATCAGAATTTTTATCCCTTTCTTTCTTGATTAGTGCAGCCTGTGCAGATTTACTAAATATCTCTGCTAGCTCCAACTTCTTCACCTCATGGCATCTTGAGTCAGCATTTCTGGCGGCAAGCACGACCCGTCAAGTGAAATTCATAATGTAAATCAGCATGCAGCACCGGGACTCAGGAGGTCATTAGCAAATGTTTCCAAATGACCTGTGGCAATCCCACCTCCTCACCAGGCCCGCTTTAGGAAAAAAATCTTAATTATTCCTGGAGGGAAGGGGAAAGATCTTCCTGGTGTTCAGCTGGAGAGCTGGGCAGGAGCAAGGGCAGGAGCCATGCGGTGCTGTGCAGGGTGATGTCCCGCTGAGGGCTACATGTGCATCCCGCCGTGCCTGCTGGTCCCTGCGACAGCAAACCAGGCAGTCCCGTCCAGAGGGAGCCATTCCAGATGGAGAGCATCTCTCACCCCTGCATCCTTCAGAGGAGCAGGGGCTGACGCCTCCCACCCATTCCCCATCAGGAAAAACCCAGACGACTTCATGTGTCTGTTGTTCTTTTCCTAACCCAGTGATACAATACGCTTAATATAAATTGTAATGTATATTGTAGTAATTCAGCTATACAAGTGTGACCTAGCGCTTTTGTTAATTATTGGACTTCTGAGAATTTTCTCACTAATTTTACACATGCATGCCTGCGTTTGCCCATGTCAAAGCTCTTATTTGTAACCTAACTGATAGAAGAAATAAAAACTCATCTACAAATTTGCAGCCTACAAATTCATTCTCTCAGTTTTCAATGTAAAGTGCATGCAGTTGCTTTCACGGTTTTGTTTCCTTTGGAAGAAAATCTAATTATAATTTTTATATATAATT
>NW_009626035.1:12091-31403 GCF_000690535.1 Cariama cristata | reverse complement strand
TTATTAATATTTTGCACAAGATTAGAGTGCTTAATTCTTAACAGCACCTAATGATCAGCCAATTTAGCAGAGATATTCAACAGAATTTCTTACAATCAAGACAGTAACTTTGTTAAAGATTCAAGAATGGCAAGGTCACCCAAAACTTCCAGCAAGGTTGCATACAGATAAAGAGGTTAAATCACATCACACACAGACAAACAGTTCTGAGTCAAATCGCACACACACAGAGGTTAACCTGAGATCAAAATTTCCCTTCTCATTAATTACTCACTTTATACCCTGGCATTCATCAACAGACAGTCAGTGAAACCATGCAAAACCAGGCCTTTGAGTCCTCACAAAATCATCAACAGATGATCTGCCAGTTCTTGCAGAATTTACCCCGAGAGGCATCCCCGCTCAGGGGGAGATCCTGGGTCGCACAGCCCACTGCAGTCCCAGAGAGCTCAAAGGGTCTCACTTTGGATCGCCGTTTATAGGGTCTCGAGATGATTGACTTCTGGTCAGTATTTCCCATTCTGGCCCCAGCTGGCGCAGAGCCATTCTGGTACAGCATTCAGGCCAAAGATGGCCCAGGTGTGGCCAGGGAGTGCCCAAGATAGCAGCACAGTGGGAGCGTGCAAGGCTGGTCCTGGAATACCAGAGCGGTCCGGGAGGGCTGCACCACCGCAATGTGCTAACAAAATTTTTGAGGGTTTGTTCTTTTTGGTCTTTGGGTTTCTTGGTTTCCTTTTCTTTTTATTTAAAATACTTTTCTAGTAACATTTACTTTGACATTGCTATTCTTTTGGGCAAAAGACATCATAGATCAAGGTATAGAAAATAACCAATTTTCAGGGACCTAAATTAAACAAAAAATGCACTGCACCTCTGCTCTAAAGCTTCTTCACAAAACATTAATTGTATTTTGTTTTGTAGAGTTCTGCATGTTTCTATGATGTATGTATGGGATGAGAGCTTCTGATTAAGAAAAAACAAAAATTGCATCTCAGAGGACCAGTAACATTTTATAATAGTATGGAAATCTGCACTCCTTTATGAATCTGTTCTGCTGTAACACATCAGCTTGTTTGTTTGAAATCTGACTGTAGAACCTTGCTTATGCACAGGCACAACCCAAAAATTACATATCAAATTTGTAGATCCAAGCAACAAACTTTAGTCCTGGTTCTCCAGAGTTTGGATCTCAAGTTTGGATGAAGCCTAATACAGAAGGATCTCAGTTACCCATGCAACTGAGCGTCAGGTTGGACCTTCCCTGAAAACCAGGCAAAATCCAAGCCCCAAAGAATAAGAGGTGAGAGTCTGGGGCTTTGGATACAGCCAGGTACATATCCAGATCCAAGCCAGGTATCTTATGAACATGCCCACAATTCGTAAAAACCGAACTCTTATTGCCTTGAGCCTAATCTTCAGCCCCAGAAAACTGAGGGCTCCATTTGTGTTTGGGCACAACCCAACCAAGTGGTGACAGGTCTGTATCAGACTCTGAGCGGTGTCAAAGAGACTGGGAACACAAGACCTACAGGCTTGCACTCAGGATTTGGGTTGTAAACTCTGCAGTCTGCTTTAAAAAAATATTGTACCGTTTTGGACAAAAATTTACGTGAAGAACTTTACTCTGTTTCATACTCTGAGTTATGACATGAGATATTCTGGCAGATCGTGCCACAGTGTGAAAGCCCTGTCTTTTTGCATAATACCAACTGTGTTACAAGTGACGCTGCCTCTCAAGATTTTTTGGACTGGAATGAACAAATATAGAACCAAGGTTGTCTTAGGAAAGGGGGCTTAAGAGGTTAACAGAAAAAAAAAGAAAGCAGGTGTTATTTTTCACAGACAGGTTAATTGCCTGTGATAAAGACCTTCTGGTTTGGTTTTGCTTCTCTCTTTTTTTTTTCTCTGTTCTTAATTTCAGGTATAACTTCTTGTGTCATTTCTCTTCATCTTCACGTGACAAAGCAATTTGACAGGAGCTCTAAATCCAGGAATTCCAGGTTCAAGGTGGTTTTCTAATCGACCCATCGATCCCCCGCTATGGTGACAGAAAAGGAGAACTAAAAATTACTCAGCATCCTGTATGGTAGCCCAGCGCCGTATGGCAGCAGTTTTAGGGGCTGTTTAGATTAAGTCCCATGTTCTCTGTCATCCTGGAACTTGTTGGTTGATCACAATCTTGGCCGAGCATCAATGTGCTCCATAAAAACGTTTTGCACCTCTGTCTGCCTTTTTTCTAAGGATTTTAGTGCACTTTATTAATTTTATCTTCACAGCCAACGGTTGTCTACATTAGAGAGAAAAGTGTGACAGAGATTAAATCTGATTTACCTCATTTCCACAGCTTTCTTGAGGAGTGGAATCTGCATTCATGTCCCAAGACAAACAATCTTATCAATTTATCTGGAATTTAGCCTCTACTAAGGCAGTTATTTCCCTGTTGTTACGTTTTTTTCCCCACGCTGTTACTGCAGTAATTGTTCGCTTCACCCACAGGAGGGCAGCAAGAAATTTAAAATCCCACGATACATACTTGCGATATTGCAGGGAGCTATTCAAACTTCCACTTCACATTGTGAGCAAAATTCCATTCAAAAATCTTCTTTACATCCCAAATCAGCATAAGGAGTCAAAGTATCATTCTTTTTTCTTGAAATGAAATTTTTGGAGAAAATTGAATTTAAAAATGTTGAAATTCCATCTTGGTCTGACAGTTTCTCTTGAGCACGTCGCAGTTTGAATGCTTGGAGTCATAGTCTTCCGTATGGAATAGATATTCTGAGTTTTTCTTCCATGTTGTTTTAACAAGAAAAGAGATGCAACCAATGCAGTTAAGACCGTATCACACCAAGACCATGAAGGCCAACAGAAGTACAGGAACCCAGGCCTGCCTTTCACAAGGCATTTCATCAGGTCACACAAAATCATAGAATCATTATGGTTGGAAGAGACCTCGAAGATCATCAAGTCCAACTGTATAGCCGATGCCACCATGCCCGCTAAACCCACTAAACCATGTCTCGAAGCGCCACATCTAAATGTTTTTTGAACACCTCCAGAGACGATGACTCCACCACCTCCCTGGGGAGCCCGTTCCAAAGCCTAACGACTCTTACAGTGAAGAAGTTCTTCCTGATATCCAACCTGAACCTCCCCTGGTGCAACTTGAGACCGTTTCCTCTTGTCCTATCGCTAGTTACGGGGGAGAAGAGACCAATCCCCACCTCACTACACCCTCCTTTCAGGTCGTTGTAGAGGGCGATCAGGTCTCCCCTCAGCCTCCTCTTCTCCAGACTAAACACCCCCAGCTCCCTCAGCCGCTCCTCGTAAGACTTTTTCTCCAGACCTTTCACCAGCTTTGTCGTTCTTCTCTGGACATGCTCCAGCAGCTCAATGTCCTTCTTGTAGTGAGAATCACTGAAAACTGTCTAAGAATCCCAAATGCCCTAGCTCAGTCTGTTCCAATCCAGTATCAAATATTTTCTGGAGAGACAATTTAAAAATGGAAGAAAAATTAAAATGTTCCTTAAAGAAAGCCTCAATCAATGAAAAGTGTTCTGCTCATTGAAAAATACAATGAGATGAAATTCCTAAAGATGTTCATTATAGAAGATGATTTGTGCCAGTATTCAGTTAACTGTACTTTGCAAAGGCTCTGAGATCCTGTGACTACCAATTTTTAGGTTTATTTTAATAAACGTGCATTAATAATTCCTATTCATAATGTTGTACTAACATAAAGGAAGAAATTGAGACATTATGGCGTGCTGAGCTAAAAGGTTTAATCCACTCAGGATTATAAAACATCCTTAGTTATACATACATGCTTTTTAAGGAAAATGAGACTGGTAGGAGATTTTTCAAATGGCTTACACTACAATTTTTATTTGCATCTAATTATTTTGTGTTTATGTGGTATTTTTAATGAAAGAATATTTGCTTTACTGATTCTGGTAAGTCAGAAATGATGTATCATATGTAGCTCAGTCAAGCCATAGCTCAGTCCAGCTCAACTTCTTACCATTGGTGCCTCATTTTTGTCGGTAAGTTGAGGCAAAGTAACTTATGATACACTTAAAGGAGCACTGATGGCTTTTCAAAACCAAAGCCCGCATTATAAATATTTCAGAATGCTATCAAATCACTAATTCAATCAATAAATATACAAATTAGAAAGGGCCATGGCTTATATATTCTTCCACATTATCCAAACAAATATTACGTGAATTGCAATGGAAGTGAGACCACTCCACAAAGAGCAATGGGGACTGAGCTGCATTTGTTACACCGCTGTAAAAATCTGAGCTTCTGTTTGGTTGCTGAGCTTCGGAAAAGTCTCAAGCGGTATTGATTCATCTGCTTGAACAGGAGGAACTTTTTTGTTTCTTACAGCTCTTTCACATACCATGTTTTAAAGCCCTCTCCAGCTCTATTCTAAAGTGTGACCAGCACAGCAGAGACCTCAGCATGTATTCCAAAATATTATGTGTCCAAGTGTGTTCACAGGAGTCTAGTCCCTCAATATTCCAGCTACGCTTTGAACCGCCTCCTCATCACCCGCACTCTGATACATGGAAAACATTCCCATCTATTCACGAGCTTCCCTGTTCACCGTACAAAGCCGTGATTTGGCCTTCAGCTTGGGCTGACAGTGCAGGCTTGGTAGAGGGGTTCTGAAACAAAACGATATTTTTTAGCAGCTAGTTTCTCACTGTGCATTACTTAACATGTGCTGCCTGAAGCCATCCTACAGGACAACGCGGTGGCCGTATGCTTTGCCTTCATTGAAGTAATACATCAGTCCCTCCCTCTGCCGCATTGCACATCTCCCTTTGATGGCACAACATTTTCTTGTCCTTCCAGCATTCAGGATCAATTTTGTTAAACAACCCAACAACAGAATTTGGCTTTGGGAACCTGTCAGAAAGCAAGCTGTGGTATGCAGCAGCAGCATCTTCTCAGTTTCCCTAGTTATCTATACTGAATTGACATAGAGGCACTGAAGTGACACAATTTATTTGTTAGGAACATGAACATTGCTCATAATTAATTTGGCAGATGTCGACACAGAAATTTCACTCTGGCAATCATTGTTGGACATTTTACATCTAAACATCTACCTTATTCACCTCTGGGTTCGGTCACCTTGTAGTAATGGGTTTCTTTTTTCTAGTATCTTATACCCAGGCAAATACGTAACATGATTTTTAAGAAGTTTGCCCGTGCACTAGAAGAAACGCAGCAATAGACATGTTAAACTGTTTTTTTTCTGACTGGTCATGATTTAGCCTGGATCTCCAAACCACTGCCAAGCAACGAGAGAGCACATATTTGCTGTGCTTGGATTGATACTTCTCAGTTTAGACAGCAGCGTTTGAAGCTCCATTGTCAGTGGAAAACTCAAAATCTTAACTCAGGAAGTACTGAGCCCTTTTAATGAGCCCTCAAGGATGTCAAACATTGTTTGTCCGGTTCTCAAGTGCACACTCTGACATATCTAAAAGCTGATACTTTTGTCAAAACAGCCAACTGAAGTCCCCGTGGGCCTTTCATCTCCCAGTGTCAGTGCTTAGCTCTCCAGGTATCAGATCACACATCAAACAGGGGGTCCATCTGGTCCAACAGCCTGGACCTGGCACTACCTGGCACCGAAGGTCTCAGAGAAGTCTCTGTAGCAGACAGTTATCAGTCACCTCTCCAGCAAGGGCTTCTTCTGGCCTTCAGGCATTCGGTGACTTCTTGAGTATGAGTGACTATTGGTGTGGGAGTCCCTGTGTCCCACACACAGGAGGAGTTTGAGGTTTGCTTGCTCGTTTAATCACCTTTAACGCAACTTGTGGAGCTCTTCATTGCTTGTACAATAGAAATCTTTCGGTTTGCTCTCTTGTCTTAAAATAAGATGTGTAAGTGCCTGAACATCACTGTATCTTTTGGCAAAGAGTTCCACAAAACAAGTCTGTGTGAGTGTGTCATCAGTTTGCTAATTTTAAACTACCACATTATATTTTAGGGGAGGGGAAATATCTGTATGCTTCGTATATCCTATATGCCATCCTTTATTGTACAGTATGCCTTTGTTCAGCCTTCTCACATTTGCTGTGCAGTGTAAAGCATTCTGACCTACTCCTTCTCTCCCTGTGAAAATTAAGTCATTAAGTAATTAAGTGTCTTGATCAAGTTTCCTGTGTTTCTGTATATTATTTAGTTCGAATATTTTATTTCCTATTTTTGTTCGGATTCTAACAATGTGACTAGAAGTCAGCAGAATATTTGGGATGGCTTAAGCAGAAATTATGAAGCCCATGTATCTATACATAGAGGGAGATAAATTTCGTAATTGAGCTGGTCTGAAAGAAGAAAAGGAATGGCTTAGTCTGTCCTCACTGATGCTCCTATTCTTGTTCCTCAAATCCTGGTCATTCTTTCTTACTCTCTAGGCCTCATGCTTTCTGCTTCAGAGGTAAATTCTCAGCCCTATTAAAACCAAGGGGATTTTGCAATTCAACAGAGCCAGGATTTCACACTTCAGGTGAAGATGCTGAAAAACTGGAACATCAACTGTGGTTCAAGAGATGACGCAAGTAGGTACGTTGGCATCTAAGTGAAATATTACATATAAATAAAACTTACATTCTCCGCTCCATCGCCTTTCGAGGCACCAGGATACCTCGTTCCAAAGGCGCCTAAACCATACCTGTGCCTGCAGCTGCCTAAGGTCTGACAGTACTGTGCACATAAGCATCCCAGGCTCAATGTGAGCCAGTGACCCAGCTTTTCACTCCTTCCCTCAGCTGCATAGCCAAATCTAAAGCGACAACCTCACAGCTTGCCTACCACATCAGTTTTGGGAACGGATTCAACTACAGGTTACATAATTTATACATTATTGTAATTTTACATTAATCAGGTATCACATAGGATATTGACGGATAGAAATCCAGATCTTTTTTTCTGTGCAGGGAAGTGTTCTGATACCAAACTCTCCCCTTCTACTGGGATAAACACCTTTGTTATAATTCCCTGCAAATTGAAGCCTTTTGAAGGAGAGGTGCTAAGGGTCTCCCCTTCTGAACTGGTCTGGTTAGTAGACTGGTTGCAAGAGGTGAGAGATGCAGATTTACAACCTCTCCGGCAGAGGAAGAAAATTTTTCTGGTTTTCTGTTATTTTGGTGAGACTTTTAAATATTGAGCTACTAGATAAAAGAAAACTATTGCATCTGTCTCCTTACATGCGCTTTATAGAATAGTCTCTTCTTCATAAAGTAGAGACTTGGAGAGAGCTTAAAGAGGAAGAATCAGACTTGTGAAACAGAATAAATTGTTTAAGGCCAAGACAGGAGCAGACCCACTTGTTTTTCAGTGGTTCCTGTGGCTGTTTCCTCCTCTGCACGCATCTGTATCATCTTGGATATCTAATTCTTCTCATGTGTCACAGAGGAAGCCTAAGCTCCCAGGTCAGGACTATGACTTTTCCAGGAGGGACCTGGTGCCCTTAAGCTTACATCTTGCACTACTACATGTTGTACAGTCAGACGCACTATTATGTTTCTAGTTTTTAACTTGCTTGAAGTAGTAGTAGTAATAATAGTAATAGTAGTAGTAATAATAATAATGATAATAATAATATAAAGAAGTAGCCAGGTTTGGATTGATATGGCTAGTAGAAAAAAGGCCAAAATCCTCGACCCATAAGCTGTCCCAGTCTAACGTATTCCTTCCCCATATAACTCTATTCTGACCACTGACCTTTGATCTTTTGACCCCTTGACCTTTTAACAGCATGAGAGTTGACCTTTTACATCAATTACCTTTGACTTTTGACCCGTGACCTTTGACCTTTGGACACCAAGACTGTAAACTTTTTTACCCCGACCTTTGACCTTTTGACCCTTGTGATCGTGAAGAAGGAGAGAGTAGAATAAAGGTAATAGTCCTTCTAATAGTAACTACTTGAGTGCTGTTCATAACAAACTGATTTGTACTTTCCCTTGGAAAGGAAAAAATCTCGTTCTTGTGAATCTTCTGATCTTTTTATTCCACTAAACCCCTTTCAATGAAGTAGCATCAACCCCAAGAGTGGTAACGCTACAAATACACTATACAGTACAAAATAGTTTAATGGATAGTCTGAATCAAGCTCTGCTTGCATTTGCATCGTTTTTGCGATGGTGACATCCTTGCATCAGAACAAGTGAAAACAGATTCTCTTATCTTCTGCTAGATAATTAGTAATAAACAAACTAATGAAGTCCATGTAGGCATCATTGTGCTTTCATTCATTGAATGCCTATGAAGGAACATTTGCATTCAAGCCAAGATCTTTGCTTGAATGAAAAATTATCCCCACTGGAATCAAATAAGGCTATTTGATATAAATATAGAAATCAATTTAGTATCTCTGTCTGCCGAGGGACTCTGGGCCTGGGCTTGCTGCTGTTGAACTCATTGGATAGATAGGGCTCGTTATCCTGTCCTTGTCGGAGATTGTGGACTACTTCTACGATCCTGCAGAAGGGTTCTCAGTGGCACCAAGACCTAAATGCTCTGATAAGGCACTTTCATTTCCGCACAGGCTTGATATTATAAACACTTCTAATGCTATTTCCAATGCCAGAGCAAAATTCTGCCCTCGGACTTTTGGGCTACAGGATCATGCTGCGACTGTGTGAAGAGAGTTTATCCTCGATACGAATTTTTTCTCTTCCTACTGTTTCAGTGAGAGGAAATTGCAATTAATCTACTTCCATTTCAAAAGAGAAAAAAGTAATTACAGAAATTATAGTAATTGGGGCATTCATCTGCACTTCAAAGGATATTCTTTTCCTTAGCATCCTTGCTGAAATGTAGTTTCAGATTTCCTAATGAAATGTCCCCCTCTCCCATCATCAGTCTTCTTTAAAAATTAATCTTAAAAAACTATTATGGCATGAGTGTGAAGTCACTGAAATCAAAGGATGCAAGTCAATGACTCCGTTATATTCAATGATCCTTGATCTTAAGAAAAAAACAGCAGGGGGCTGCGAAAAATTAAATCCATATAGTTGATGTTGTACATGAAAATATCTTTGGGCTTCCTGCAAACCCAAGGCCTGAGCTGAAATTTCACTGAAATTACAGGAAATTTTTCCTTAAGTTCAATGACTTTATGTAATGTAATGTAATGTCCAAAAGTGTCACAAGAATAGTGTTTCCATGAGCAACAGAACTATTAAGCCAGGTTTCCTACAGAAATATGTCCTTTTACTTTAAGTAATCTCTTCACACTATTACAACCCCAGTTCCCCCCTCCCACCGCCCATTTCTTTCCAGTTCCCCATGCCAGTCCACTGGGCAGGGGATAACGGGTGCTGCAGCAAGGCACTGACTGCTGCCAAAGAAAACCGATAACAACACTGTTCTCTTGCGTTTTCCTCCGTGGGAGAGTTAAGGTGTCTCTTCTGTTTGAGTATTGGTTTTCACCAAGCTAGTAGGGGCATGGTATATTTGAGACTTCGAGACTTTTCTTCATTTTGGTTCAGTCAGTAGGTTTAGAAGTTACTTGATGATGATCATGATAATGATGATTACGATAATAATAATAATGTAATACAGTTTAAAATGCTATGCACACACTTTTAATATCTACTCCTTTTTTTTTTTTCTGGTGTTATGCTATCCTGTCCCTGCCCTTCAATCCCAAGGTCAGCGGCTTCAATCTGAGTGGAGGGTTAGAGCAAGCCATCAGCATCCTGACTTCTTCGCCACGAGGAGTTTGATGTTGATGATGTCTTCTTCCTCCCCTTAGAATCTGCTTACGGTCATTTTTATATGTTTGCTAATGTTTCCAAGCCTTGCTTTTTCTTCATTGGTCTGCAGTTCATGTTACATTTCAATTTCCTATATATGGTGTGGTTTATACAGTTTGGACAGTCTTTTCTTTGTGCTTTTCATTACCCTAAAACCAGTTTTGTTTAGCTCCAGGTCTGTATTTCGGTAACGGAGTGTGGGGGAGCTGTGTATAGCCATGGGGTCTCCAGAGCCACCCTGCGCTCCATCTCTGACCATCCCACACCTGTGCCCCTCTAAGCATCGTCCTGTGCTCTACTTCTCAAGACCTCTGCTGTTGTACCAGGGCTGTTTTTTTTGTCTTTGTGTTAGCCGTAAACATCTTGTTCTGTGCAGAATAACTGTTTGTCTCTGCTATCTATGTAAAATTACAGTCGTACCATACAAAGATAACCAAAGACAAAAAATGTGGGTCTAGCCACCTGGTCATTAGAAAGGTCGCTGTTACATCTAAAACACGTGAAGACAGAGATCCAGGCAGGCCAAGACAAGTTTAAAGCCCTGACAAGTTTTCATCCTGAGGTCTTGCAAAATCATTACAAATCTTGTGGCTCGTGTCTTGCAAAATCAGTACAAATCCTGTGGCCACTTACTAGCAACAGTGGTTTTTACCAAGCTACTAAGTTGCAGTACAGTCACTGAAATCTTTTTTCTTTAGAAAACCAAGGTAATGTGGAGAAAGGGAAGTAGTTAAATTCCTTTGTGAATTGCCTGGGTTTTTTATTATAGTTCTATATATCTTTCATTTGTAAGTGACTTCCAGTGGAAAAAAAGCATTTAAAAGGCTGGCACAGGTAGGAAGCTAGCCTGAGTACAAAACAGAAAACAACGTCCAACAGAGGTCTCAAAGGCATGGCAATGAGATGCAGAACAGCAGAAAAGTCACTGCAGTCCTTCTCCTCACTTTTCCTTACATTTAGTGTTTGTAGGTTCCCAGTCAGCTACGCTTCTCTGGTTTTACAGAGGTGCCACACAACATCAGAGGATTCCTCTGGGAACTGCAGACCTTACTGGACCGCTTTCACTCACCCCACCCAGGCTAACTTCCTAGAGCCTGTTTTTTCACATGTTTGGGTATAGCCTAGACCACAGGGGTCACGTCCGAGTCTGGCGAAGGTCCCACCGTACATAGGGATTGTTGTGGTTTAATCCCAGCCGGCAGCTCAGCCCCACCCAGCCGCTCACTCATTCCCTGCCAGCAGGATGGGGGCGAGAATCAGAAGAGTAAAAGTGAGAAAACTCATGGATTAAGATAAAGACAGTTTCATAGGGAAAGCAAAAGCCGCACACACAAGCAAAGCAAACCAAGGAACCCATTCCCCACTCCCCATGGGTAGACCGGTGTACATCCATCTCCAGGAAAGCAGGGCTCCATCACACCTAACGGTGACTGGGGAAGACAAATGCCATCACTCCCAATGTCCCCTCTTCCTTCTTCTTCCCCCAGCTGTATGTGCTGGGCATGACGTCATACGGTATGGGATATCCCTTGGGTCATTGGGATCAGCTGTCCCGGCTGTGTCCCCTCTCAACCCCTTGTGCCCCCCCAGCCTCCTCGCTGGGGGGGGGGGGAGAGAGGCAGAAAAGGAGCCCTGCGCAGCGGGAACGAAAACATCCCGGGGTTATCAACGCTGTTCTCAGCACAAACCCAAACCACAGCCCCGTACCAGCTACTGGGAAGGAAATTAGCTCTTTCCCAGCCAAAGCGGCACAGGGACAGAGCGTGCCCAGGGAAGAGACAGCACGAAAACCCGCGGGCTGTCCCTGGCTCGCCTTAGGGCTGCGGGCAGGCTACTGCCGCCCAGGAAGGGCTGTGGGGGCTCAGGTGTGCCTGGAGGTGTTTTAAAACACAGGGAAATACTCCAGTACGTAAGAGCTTGTGTATCAGATAATCACACTGTAAACACGTCTTGGGTGCAGGGACCCAGAGGACACAACAACTGACCTTCCTCTCCCAGTGCACCGGTGCCCATAGACTGCCCTGCCATCAGACTGAGCCGGTGAGCCTGGCTTTTTCTCACACCCAGACACCGAAGGCCCAACTGGCTGTCAGCTGGACCTGCCGTTGCCCGACCCAACTTTTAGCCTTTCTGCTGTTGACCCACTGCACTCACTGGCTGATTGCTGCTCCACATCGGGTAACGGGATCTTCCCTGTGACACAGGTCATGGCACAGCATCTCTGTACTGCCAGGTGGGGATTAAAGATGGAGGCAGGACCAAGCATCAGCCTCCTGGGGAAGGACCACAGGCAAAAAGTTCCCCAGAGGCTCAGCTCTTGAAGGGACCTTTGAATCAGGAGGGCGTTGAAACTGCGTGCCGTTAATTTCCTACTGATCTCATTTCCATAATTGGAAGACAGATCTGTTGGTCCTTAATATGGATTTTTATGTTAATCCTTCGCAGAAATCAAGGCAGCTGTACAAATACTTTAGGTAGATGAGGGCAAAGGAACTGGCTGGGAGAGATCTCTGGCAGAAAGAAGCTGCGTATTTCCTTCGCATTTATTTAATTTCCTACCTGGAATGTACTTAAGGACTAATAGGAAATAAACACAGTTGTGGGAAGGAGCAGTTGACTGTGAAACTATTCAAAATTAATAGACATTGCATTTCATGGCCTTTTGTGAGATGTGAGTAACATTGAGGCTTCCCATATCCTCAGAAGGTCCATTTAGACTGAGAGGTAACTCCCTGCGGTTTTATGGGCTCTAAAACCTCATCTCCAAAAGCAGCGAATTACCAATTAAAAGCAGTAACGGCAATTGCAGCAACGAAGCTATGACAAGTAGTAATAAGATTTTTCTTGTTTGAAGAAGAAAATGAAAAGTGCATTTACTTTCAAGAAATGGTGATCCTTGTAAGACATTAAGAATAGCTTACCTCAAGCCCCATGTGGAGCAGATGGAAAGAAAAAATAATACTTAAGCTTTGGGAACGAGCATCCTGTGGGGCTGGTCTGCTGGCAAGATCTAGTTCATTATCTGTGGAAATGTAAATGCTGTGTCATCACTTCAGGGAAAAAATGGAGTGAACCTCTGTTTTAAAAGACAGGGCCTCGCGTTTTCTCTAATTTAACTGCAGTAAAAGTAGCTGCAGCATTTATTCCCTCTTACAAAGTCGTGCTCCAAAATCTAAGCTTTTATCTAAAACAACAGAGTATGTTTCTGCACCTCTGCTGTGAAAAAGGCTTCAAAATGTCACCTTAGTCTAAACCAGTATCATTCTCCTTAAGCAGCAAATACGATCTGAAAAAACAGATCTCGTTTTCAGTTTTACTAATTTTGTTCACACTGCTGAGGTGTTGTAAAGGTTCCTTAGAGGGCAAGGACGTGGACCATGCCCAGAAGATTTCCTGTTTTGAGCTCGGCTAACTGTTTTCTGCTGGCTTGCCCTCAGTCATCTGTGTCTGATGCAGGACTAAAGCACGGTGCTTAACGACCAAGCCTGCTTCCAGGGGGTCTACGAACCTTTCTTTTGCAAATAGGTATCACGAGACACATCATTGATAAGGTTTCTCATACACAAAACATGAATTAAAATAAGATTTTGTGTTTCTTGTCTCTTGCTCCAGTTCTTTGCCTCTAAACCATTTACCACAGTCTGCGCTTCATTAGCTTCAGAAAAAAATAAATGATGGCGTTGGTCTATTTACTCTTGTAACTTACCCTACCAATGGCTGACAGTAAACTGTAAGTTAATGACCACTTTTGAAATGCAATAATCACTTCTCTGCTCTTATTTTTTGTCCACTACATTATGCAGAAAATCTGTCTTGCTGAATTTGTACATCATTTTCACCGGCAATTTGATGTAAATTTATCACTGTAAAGTAAAAATTAATAAAAAAAAATGTATTGCTATATTAAAATTCAGCTCAGAATTTCCTGATGTTGTAAGCACTAAATTTAAAGTTCCTTCATAGTAAGTTCTTTTGGTTTAATTACATGTGATGTTGCTTTGGCAATTCATTTTTATTTCTCCAAGAAGGTCGTGTTCATAAAAAGATGCTTATTACGTCCCCAGCCTGGTGCCACGCAGAATTGGAGGAAGACAGCGTGAACGACAATTGCAGTGTTGCACTTACAGGAAAACACTATAAATAGAGCAGCTAAATTCAGGGACACACCTGCTGCTGTGCTTTCAGAATTTAATCCTCGTACAAGGTGCTGAGTACCATGAAGAAGAAAGCTCATAGAAATCACGAGACATTAAGAGGATCCATGCCTATATTGCAGAGTGAGGCATGGGTGAGGGTAATGCCAGCATCGCTGCAAACGCCCTGAAATGTGTTATTTTGAAGCATACTGAAACATTGTGTTCTGAGCTTACAGTGCTTCCTCCTCCATGCTAAAAATAGAAGATGGCTAGTGAACCACACCACCATCACCAGTGCAATGTAAGAGGTGCATAAAGGGGAATTTCTCCCACAGTGCTTCCAAAAGCACCAGCTCTTCCCAAGAGTAAGCTCCCTTGGTAACTGCCAGAGCGGAAATTCCCTCAAAACCAATATTTAAAGCCACCGTGTAGATCTTCATAGAAAAATCCCCGTCTAGGTACCTTCAAAAGTTCAAAATTTTCTTTTCTTGCCTGCCATTTTTTCAACCGATACAGTGCACTCAAGCTCTTCATTAGGATTTGTGAGTCTGCCTTTTAGCTTAAAGAAAAAACAATACTACGTACATCCCAGGAACTGGGAATTAAATAAAAATGTCAGGTGGTGTGAGAAAAGGGAGATTGAAATGCGAAAAAAAAAGAGAAATTGGTGAAAGGGCAACATGCATTGCCTGCACCATAGTTTCATCTCCTTTTGTGCGTTCGCCTCTGTCTATGACATGATGATGTTAAGGACAAAGGACCTCAGAAATAAGAATGGAAAACTTCAGCCACTGAATCCAACACCCTGCTCTCACAGATATTTAAATAATTTCTTCCACAAACTTGTGAAACTCCCATCTGAAAACGTTCTACGTTTCTCGTCACACTGCTTCAAGTAACTTATTTTTTCTGATCATTAGAAACGTTTCGCTAGGTTTCAAGCTGAAACGTACTGTGCCAATTTAAATACATTTGTTTTCATATAACCACTGTTCTTTGGTATTTGAGCCTTTTTCATCACATTCATCTGTTCACCGTACAAAAAAGGAGCAATCATATCCCTGCAGGCCTTCCTACTGCAAGCTGAACAGAACAAAAGCTTACCTTCATACTTTTAAGAAAGGACAGTCTAATTAATAGGAAGAGAGACATATAGGGCAAAATCCTAGTTCTGCTTGGAATAATGGCAAAACTATTGTTTGTTTTACTAGGATCTGAATATTATCCATCACAGCCAGACAGGTGGTCCATGAAAAACTTACAGGTCAAATAATCAAAGAGGGACAAACCAGAGAGACTGTTAAATGCAGAGTAACATGTTAATCTTAATATGAGGTTGTGTTTAGTAATTCCTAGATGTACGAAAGGGGAAGCGTAACCAGGACTTCTCTGCTAAGTCAGAAACTAAAACCTTTATGAACCTTATGAAACGAGGGAGCTGTGAATGCTTTCTGTTATTTTTTTGCCCAGGATGGAAGCAGGGTTGGAGCCTTTCATTCTCAAAAGAAGATGAGGGATGAGTACGGGTGGCTCTGTATGAAGACTACGGGCTGCCGCACGTGTGTGATGTTTGAGCTAGAGGCAATGTAAACACACCAAGTTCATCACTGTGTGAGTATTTCACACATTTCCAAATATTTGTCTTCTATTCTGTTAGACACTTCGGGTTATTTTTAGAAAAAAGAAGAATTTTCAATACCTTAAACTTTTTGATTTGTGAAAAAGAACAGCTGGAAAACATGTCTTGCATCTCCCATAAAGAGAAAGAGGTATGTTCCAAATATTTGATAAATTATGGCATGCAAAAATTGCATAAACAGTAATGGCACCTCTCCAAATCTAGTTTTCTTTTCTTATAGTTACTCTGGCCTTTATTGCAGTAACGGAGATGTCACTAGGAACTGTAAATTCACTCAGGAGCTAAAAAATGTCTGAGAGTTTTACAGTATTGATTGGAGGATGTTTGGCGGCGATCACTAGTACATCAAGCCCAACAGCTACTATGCCTTCCATTGCTTGACAGGGTCCCATGAAGCCTACCTGGAAGTTTATGGAGTTCTCATTTCCTAAGATGGAAAAAATTGCTTTTAGAAGAAATTCACAGGGGACTTCCAAACTCGAGGAAATAGCACAGGTCAGGCAGTTAAGAAATAAAGCAAGAAAAGGTGGACATAAATAAAAAGCTGCTGGCAAAGCTGGGTGCTACAGTGCTTCATTATCAGTTTCCCAGGGAGAAAGGATTTTGTGTAGTAGGTCAGAGTTGAAGGAGGAAGAGAAGGCAACTTGCTCCGACTGTTATCCCATGAGTATGCATGTGTCATCTCGATTTAAAATTAACATCATTTGGGGAGATTAACTTGTAAGTTACACAGTGCTTTATACTAATCAAAATATGTGAAGAAAATTAACACAAAGTCTTTAGTTCTCCTCAAGGGAGACACTTTTTAGTGTTGTTTCCAGTTGATTTAGCTTTTAAATGAGTAAGGTTATAATTGGTAATTAAGCTGGCTGCATTTTGGGCATACAAATGAAGATGAAAAGTGGAATTGCAGCTTCTGAGGGGAAAATGAGAGTAAGCATATGGGAAGCAAATGAGGCTCATATGACACAATTCACAGCTTCATTAACATCAGCATGCAAGTCAGGCAGGCTCCCCTTGATGTTAACACTGCACTTGCTGAACTTCATCATCAGGTGACAAGCTCTGTAACAAGCCTAGAGAAAATAAAAGAGGTAAAAAGCATAGTTACTAGATGAGAAAACGCCTAAAAAAACCCTCACAAGCCTCACTCATACTCTGAAATGGAAAAATAAGCTAGAGTCACACTACTGAGATGTGGAAGAACTGGAGCTCTCCAAAGCTTAGACGACAGATGAATCAGGGTTGTGTTTGCTACAGTTACAAAGCAGCCTTGGATATCGCTATTCCTTCCATTTCGTACAATAAAATATTTTAATTTTTCAGCTTTGGTCAAATTTTCTTCATTAACACACTGATTGAGATGCCAGGTGCTTTGCAGCAAGAAACAGGATGTTTCCATACACCCAGGTGAAAGAGCATACAGAAAACCGAGCAAGATAACAACTGAATAGACTGCTGCCCTTTGGGTCAAAATCCACTGAAATGAATAGGAGTCTTTCCATTGAATTCATGAGGTCTTGTGTGAGTTGGTTGTATGAGTACCTGGCGCCACCAAAATTTGGGATACTCGCGATAGAATTGACTTCCCGATAGCGGACTGTGACCTTTACTTTCTTCCAGTTACATCTTACTAATCCTTCCAACTATGTTCTAATAATTTTGGTTCCTCCTACCTCTATTCAGTCAGGCACTCCTCTCCAGATTTTGGTGTTAATGCCTTTTGGGTGCTTTTCCCAGTGAGGAACAGCCGCATTGTGGATCCCGCTACATGCAAAATCTGTAGCAATTCAGAAGAAAAACACAGTACTTTGGCCTCTCCTACACTCAGTAATAATTTGATTCTACTTATGAAATAGATTTCGAAATGCTAAAGATCCAGAAAATCTCCAGGTCGACAATCTTTTCCTGCTAGGTTTTTTTATAGCTTGCACAAAAATGTGCCCTAGATAAATATATCAGGAAGGATATGAGTGAATGAGTGAACTAGATTTTTAAAAAAGCTCTAACCAGAAATATTAAAACCTGTCAGAGCATCTGGCAGACTTGTGAAATGTTAGGTCTGAATCCTGCATGTCTTGTGAATATAAACAGCATCTAAGTAAACCTGCACAGAAAAGTATGAGAAGTTTCATTTGGGTTTTGTTGACAGTCCTCAAGATTTCATCAAGCCAGTTGCTACCTTTCCCTTCAAAAAAAGAGTAGCAGTGCTATTTGACACACCTGTCCACTAGTTTACTTTGTCAAGAAACATCCTAAGGAATACATTTCAAATAGTTTCTCACAATAAGACCATTTTATATGGCCAGCTTATATCATTCCACTTTTTTTTTTCTTTGTCTCCCAATAAAGCTATGCTTCGAGGTTTTTTTCTGTATGGGCAGGTGGGAGAAAGAAATAGAGAAAGAGTAGCAAAGAGAGATGGCAGATAGAGTAAGGGAGCCAGAGGAAGAAATAATTAAAATCTCTCCCCCCCAGACACGTTTGTGTCTGCTTTCTGCAGCCACTGTCCTTGGCTGGCACAAAATTGACTTTCAATTAGTAGACATTGCATCACTGTGATGTAAGAGGTGGCCTTGCCGGTTGCAGATAAAGTTACCAAGTTAATAACTGCGTTGCCAAAAGATAGGCCTGTTCATTTTACGTTTCAAATTATATGCCAATTTGGGAGGTCACATACTGTTTTACTGAAAAAGAGCCAGAACTGCATGCTAGTTACCGTCCAGCTTGCTCAAGTAGGTCAGCACCACCGTGCTATTCCTGCGGTGCCTCTGTCCTTTCCGTTCCTCTAGTCCATAGACTAGAGCTTTTGTTTACCAAAATAAAACTTTATACATGACATATATTTACAGCTAGAAATCTCCAGAAGTTCCATCTACCTCTAAGTCTTCTAATAATCATGACAACCCAGCATTTGCAAACTTTTATTCTTTTCTGAATGTTTAAATGAAGTAACATGAAGAACTGTGATGCTTCTGATCCATCCATCCAAAACATTTGGCGTTTTAAGCTGTTGCACAGAAGGAAGAATCATTCAAACTATACGGAAAATTAGCAAAGATTTGGGATGACGATAAATATTTTTGTTGCATTGGCCACATGTGTAAGTCACTGATCACAATGTGCAAAGTCGGAAATGCATGAAAAATATAACACGTGGTCTGATGTCAATTATGTGATGAAGTGACTGAATGCATTAACCTTATTTAACTGATCTTTAATGGAGAAGTCACAAGTTTTCTATTCATGACATGAGGTGTTATTACGACATCACGTATTTTGCAAACATGCTACTGCAAATATTCTGCTACTGAGTGGGCTCTTTTGGCTGCTTGCACACATGAACAGGCTGCCCTGGCTTGAAGATTAAACAAATAAATGAACAGAGGATGCTGAGGATGTCTAGGCTGAAGAGGATGTTGAACTAATTGTTACTGCAGGCATTCCCTTACATAGACAGCTGTATATGTAGGTAACAATTTTTTAATTAACTCTCTACTCATTTTATTGTGTTCTGTATTATTTTAATGTATTTCTAGACAACATTTAAGCTAAAGACATTATGAGGAATTATGATTTTTTTTCCCCCAGGAATTCTGAAACGGACAAAAAATTAATGACAATATAGTAGATGCTGAGAGAATAAGCAGTACTAGGACGACAGCTATGTCTGCAAGAAATTTCAAACTACTGTCTTCAAATGCAGAGACAGGGAGCTTGGCGGCGTGGTAGTTTCACGAAGGAATTTGGTG
>NW_009626035.1:0-12060 GCF_000690535.1 Cariama cristata | reverse complement strand
CTCTTGCCCTGACAATTGGTGAGACGGCCGTTGGAGAAACACGGAGCTCAGCTGGCTGCTCCCTGGCCAGGAAGAACAAAACAGAAAACCCCAGCCTAGCATAGACGTAGTCCTGCTTGCTTTATTTGAGGAGCTTTGCTGCTGATCGAAGTGGAGCTGGGTGGCAAACTTGAAGGAGATGGCTTGGAGATGCTGCAACACAGCAGCAGTTCGATCAGTTTAAGAAGAGGTTTTAGATCAAAGTTTTCTTCAGCATAAAACCAAACTTCGTTTAAGAATAAATGCTCCTATTCTCCAAAATATCTTTTTCCAACTGATACATGTGTAGTGATACAGTTCAGTTCTAGAAAACTGATCTTTGATGACTGCCAATACATAACTATAACATTTTTACATATATATTAGTATTACATACTTTACACATTATGCAATAAGTGACATTAAATAATATACTTTACATAAATATATTTCTATATCCCCAAATATCAATATATAACTATCAGACTAATATCAAACTAATATCGATCGTCAATACAATTGGATCATGTAAACCTCATTCTTCATTACCCTGGACTCTGTGCGAGCACTGATACCAAGGGATGTAATCATTGCCAAATTAAAATGGTACATTAGGCACTCACTCATTCTGCTGACACGGCCTTTGGCACAGGGTAATGAAAAATGCCTCCCCAGTATTGTTAATATTCATTTTTGTAGGCTGCCCACTATTCAGTGTTTTCTGTTAATGTTTATAAGACATCAACAGAATGACTAGACAAGCAACATTAGGACACTGTTAAAGTCACAGGGATTTTGTAGTTTAAGTCCTTTGTTGGGGTTCCATGTCCAAGTGAGTGAAATTATCGTTATTTTTGATACACTGAACCCACCCAACAATATTCAGAAGCTAAAAACAGGCATTTTAGACTAGAAATAATTTGCATGTTGTTAACATTGATGATGATTAACCATTGGCCTGTTTACTAAGTGATACTTCTCCATAATACTGGGAAAATAGCCATTTTCATAAAAATTGATGGTCTTTCTAAAGCCCACAGCTCTAGCAACTAAACAGTCTATATGCTTGAGAAAAGAACTTCTGGATTTCATTCCCCAACCTGGGCTATGCATCATGTCAGTCTGGACTACTGCAAACATCTTCTTAGCACTGAAGATGCTACAGAGAATTGATCTGTCACAAACAATGGGAATGACCTATAGCTGATATTTCTTCAATGGCCCATGTTCTCTATATTCTAGATAGTCTGTGTTTTAATGCATTATCTTCCAAAATCACTTGGTATGCAAGAATACTAAGCTTGCTAAGAGGTTAAGTAGACATATGATATTAGCTTTGTTTTTTAAAATTTTCTTTTCGAAAAAAAAGTGAGACTTATGTCATTGGGAAATCTATCAGTCCTAATGGTTTTAGTAGCCCTAAGTATAGTATTTCATATAATATCAGAAATAGGGTATGGTAACCACCAGTGATAGCATGTGAACAGTGCTATATCTTGTAAGAGCAACTAAGACAATTAAGCATTAGTTAAGATAAGCAAAAGTTATAGTATCAGAAAAAATCCGAGGTGCAAGACAGATGTGAGCTTAGGCTTCCCACAGGCACAAGATAGATTAGAGGCAACAGTCTGAAGGCCAAGTGGCAAATAAACTTGCAGCCACTTTGGCATAGGTGAATTTACCTTATTTATATTAAAATAGTATAATCTTATCTGATTACTTTATATAAATTAAGATATTTTAATATTATTAAGACAATATAAGGACAAGCCAAGTACCCCAGAATTTTGTCTGTCCTTAAACCTACAGTTCCCGCAGAGAACTATAGTTTAGCTGCAGATGCCCAGTTCTTCCTGATATGCAGTCACTCAACTTAGATAAATTAGATCAGATTTCCATCCCAGTGGGTAATTTTCTTATCAATGTTTCATTGGAATTAAAAATTTTACTTTACTAAATCATACAACTTTTACTTTATTTTTGATCCACTTTTTTTTTAATCTTTTTGTTTTTATTTTCTTCCTAATTTCACATAGTCATCATTTGTTTACATTTCATAGTGTGGAAACACATGAGTTTGTCTTGTCATATCTGTAACACACAACCATTTATTTTCATTATATTGCACAATTGTTAAGTGAAAAAAAAAAAAAAAAAATCCCCTGTCACCACAACAGCCAGAGCTCTTCAGGGAAAGTTTCCAGAACACACGTGATGTCCTGGTGAACTCCCATGCCTCACCACGTGTTTGTGAATAGCTACAGTGGTCTGTTCAAAGAATGCATCTGTCCAGTCATCCTCCTTAACCTCTGTTAATAATTTTTAGATCTTTCTCCATTTTCAGCCAAATTTGGAAGAGTTACAAAAGTCTCAATGCTTTTTTGCAAATTCAATGAAAGTGGGCACATAGAGTGGAGAGATCTTAACAGTGTCCCTACACAGGAAAAGAGTGCAATGTGAGGGTATAAAACATTTATTAAGTACTAGAGATGCATGAGGAGAGAGATGTTTTGAATGTCTCAATGCTAAGACAATCTTCCACGTGACTTTGTTCCCTCCTACACACCAGAGTTTACTCACAAGGCACACATCTGCAGGAGATTTCATCAGTACCAATGCTTACAGAACCCTGTGCTGATTCCATTTTCTGGGCATTTCCACAGGAATGAAGTTCGGCATGCAGTTTGGCAGTAACAATCGTAGTTAGCAATCCAAGTACGTTACCCGAATAGATCAAAAGTACAATGCAAAAAAAAAAAAAAAAAATCAGAATGCTGTTTTAAGTATCAAGATATTTTAGGGTTAAAAAAGAAACAGACATAATGCTCATTAAATAGAACCAGCAGGCATCTGATTTGAAATGGGATTAGTTCCCCAATCCTGCTGTGCTGTTTTCACGTACATGGATGGATTAACAAAACAGGTTGAGTTTGAGCTTTTTTTTTTCCCCCTCATTTCAGTTCAGGACTATCAGTCACCACTTTTTCCTGACTTTGCAGACTAAAAGTTTTAATGAATCAATCAATGGAAACTAGGCCACTGTCAACAATGAGCCTAATACTAACTGACACTCTTTGGAGATTAAGGCTCAGCCTGTACATACAGTGATGCATCATTTTACTTTTAATTAAGTAAAAAGACACAACTAAATGCAGCTTTTGCTTCTCGTTAAGTTCAATAGAGACAACATGTATATCAGGCAGCTGCATGGGGCACCGCCTGCATTTTTCAGAGGCTGATAAATGGAGTCAATAAGATAATCAGAAATCTAGCATGTTCAGGGATGGGGTTAGGAAACCCAACAACCATCTGGAGTTGAATCTGGTGAGGGATGTGAAGGGCAACAAGAAAAGCTTCTACAGGTACATCAGCAGCAAAAAGAAGATCGGGGAAAATGTGGGCCCAGTACTTAACGGCGCAGGGGATCCGGTGACAAAGGACATGGAAAAGGCCATGGTCTGCAATGCCTTTGACTACCAGCAAAGACCAGCCTGCAGGAATCCCAGGCCCATGAGGCTAGTGGGAAAGTCTGGAGCAAGGAGGACTTCACCCTCAGTGGAGGAGCATCAGGTTAGAGAGCATATAAACAACCTGGATGTACCCAAAGCCCTGTAACCTGATGGGATCCACCAACAACTGCTGAAGGAGCTGGCCAATGTCACTGTGAGGTCAGTCTCAATCATCTTTGAAAGGTTGTGGCAATCAGGACAGGTTTCTGAGGACTGGAAGAAAACAAATGTCATCTCTATCTTCATGAAGGGCCAGAAGGAGCATAAAGAGAACTACAGCCTGGTCAGCTGCACCTTGATCCCTGGGAAGGTGATGGGACAAATAGTCTTGGAAATCATTTCCAAACACATGAAGGACAAGAAGGTGACCAGGACCAGCAAGGATTTATGAAGGGAAAAGCATGTCTCACCAACCCGAGAGCCTCCTGCAATAAAATAACTAGTTCAGTGGATGACGGAAAAGCAGTGACGTTCTTTATTTTTACTTTAACAAGGCTTTAAATACTGTTTCTGATAACATCCTTATAGAGAAACTGATGAAATATGGACTGGATAAAAGTATGTGAGGTGGACTGAAAACTGGTCGAACTGAATTCAAAAAGTTGTGATCAGCAGCATGAAGTTCAGCTGGAAACCAGTCCCTAATGGCGTACACCAGGGGTTGAAGCAGAGCCAATACTGTTTAACACCTTCATTAGCCGCCTGGATGATGGGACAGAGTGCATCTTCAGCCAGTTTGCAGTTGGCACAAAACCGGGAGGTGTGGCTGTGACGGGAGAGGGTTGTGCTGTCCTTCAGATGGTCCTCAACAGGCTGGAGAAATGGGCTGATGGGAGCCTCATGAAGTTCAACAAAGGGAAGTGCGAAGTCCTGCATCTCAGAGGAATAACTAGTACAAGCTGGGAGCCGACTGGCTGGAAAGTAGCTTTGTAGAAAAGGAGCTGAGGTCTCTGATGAGCAAGAAGTGGGACATAATCCAGCAACGTGCCCCTGCAGTAGAGAAGGTCAGTAGAGAAACAGAGAGCTGGATTAGGCAGAATGGTGCCAGCAGGCCAAAGGAGGCAATCCTTGCCCTCTGCTCAGCCCTGGTGAGACACCCCTGGAGTGCTGGGTCCAGTGGTGGGGTCCCCAGTACGAAGGAGATGTAGAGTCACTGGAGACAGGCTGGTGGAGTGCCATAAGGATCGAAGGCATCTCTCCTACGAGGAGAGGTTGAGAGAGCTGGAACTGTTCATCCTGGAGCAGAGAAAGCTCAGAGGGATCTTATCGATGTGTATAAATACCTGATGGGGAGAGTAAAGAGGAAGTCAGGCTCTTTGTAGCGGTATCCAGTGACAAAACAAGAGGCAATGGGTACTAAGTGAAATAGGGGAAATTGCACTGAAACGTAAAGAAAACCTGTTTACTGTGAGGGTGGTCAACACTGGAAGAGGATGCCCAGAGAGGCTGTGGAGTCTCCATCCCTGGAGATATTCACAACCCAACTGGACACGGCCCTGAGCACCCTGCTCTGGGCAGGGGTTGGCCCAGGTGACCTCCCGAGGTGCCGTCCTGCCTCAGCCGGTCCCTGACCCTGTGTGTGATGAGGAATGTCACAGAGTGTGTCGTGCCCAGATAATTCCAAAATTTACAGCCCACATCTATTGCACAAATTCTTGATGGGGTTTTCCTCCCTCACTTTCCATCTTCTCCTATGTTTAGGCCTTTAGGCTGAATTAGTAACGGTCTCTTCTAACACCATGGTATGGCACTAACTCTTTCTCCTGCTGATGTAAGTAGTTTCTGAATGTATGGTTAGTGCAAACCTACCAAAACATACCCAGCGGAGCAGGAAAGCAGGGCTAAGCCAGTAACCTGGAAACAGGGATCCTGACATCCATGCTACAGTGAAACTCTTTGTATACATAGACCAAAAACTTTTATACAGTGAACCTCAGTGAAGCGAGTCAATTCATTCACGTATGTTTCTTGAGACAAGCACTACCATCACAGAGGCATTCTACCACCTGGAGAATTATTATCATCAGAATACAGTGTAGAGAAGAAATAATTCAAATAATGGCATTCAAAAGAGAAAGTGGCTCTCATTTTTGACAAGTTTCACTAAATGTTTTTAATTTGTTGTACAATTTTACACAGGTAGTTGATTTTTCCAGGTTTTCGGTTTTTTGTGGGGTTTTTTTGTCTACTGAACTTTAACTCCAGGAGATAAACAGGGGAAGGAACCACTTAATGGATCAGGCCCTTTTGATATCTAGTTAAAGAGCAGTTTCACGATTTAAAAAAAAAAATTTGGGAGGACAGTAGCATGAAGACACCTTTCTCCTTGCGTTTGATACTACAGAAGACTGTAGTATGAAGACAGCGTACTCTGTATTCTGCTAGCACGACTAATGCTATCAGTTCTTTAGGTTAGTATAAAGCATTTGCTAAGATACAGAAACACCTACACACTTTAGAAGCCACACCTGAATCTGTAGAGTAGATAGTGATATACACCATCCTGCTCTCTCAGATAGGTAACTATCCTGTGCACTTTTAGAGCTGATATTTCAACACGTGGAAAGCCACTAAAGATCACAGATGTTACATAATGCTGTAGGTATATATGTATATATATACACAAATACATGTATGTACATATATATTTATGTAGGTTTCATAACACTGTGTTGATGTTGTTGTAATATATTACTACAAAAATTCTCTGTTTCAAAAATCAGGGCTTTCTGTGCTACTCAGTGGTCCTCACATTTGGGGAGCCAGTGGCACTCCGGCACTTCCAAAATTTCTCACGCAATTTTATACACCGATCAGCCAAAACTTTGATGAACCTTTTACTCAAGCAACATAAGACTGCAGACTACTTAACATGGTGTTCAGTAGACCACAGTTTGGCAGCCTTAAGGCTTTGATAACAACTGCGCAAGTATTTGTGATAAAAGGAGGACCAGAGTTTATAGGTTGCAAAAATACAAGGAGTAGAACAACTGGATAAACACTCTGGTGAAGAGAATGAAGGGTACAGAGCACAATAACTGCATTTTACATGTTCAGCTCTGAACAACAGCTCTAGGCAACAACGCAGAAGTTAAGTCTTGGGTGAGATAACAGCAGGAACTAATTCCTTTAAAGTTTGCGAGGAACTTCCAGCAAAGGAGGAGGTATTTTGTAAAAAGGCCAAAGGTGATTGTGTGAGAAATACGCTAATGAGACAGTGAAGACTAGTATTCCTGACAGAGAGTACACGAGGGCTGATGCTCAACGCGACAACAAAGCTGATTCAGTACATTGTCAATTGATCAGAAACTTTGAAGAGGACAATGAGTTTGCCTTTGATGCTGATGAAACGGAAAGCGAGAAGAGAGACATAGACATTATGTCAGCAAGGAAGATAATCCTCACAGTGCAATTCTGAATGAGCTTTCGGAGAACACGGTAGAAATCGCAGGAATCAGAGAGAGAAGTTGGTAATAGCTGAGGTGTGAAGTGACAGGGGCACTGAGACAGTCAACAAGGCTGAGTCTCCTAATTGACATGTAGGAAGAAACAAGATACTATAGACACACGTATACTATAGTCTTCATGTATAGATTCAGAGAGACTGCTATGGTGCAAGCCGTATTTCAATTAAATCGACTGGAAGGGCAGTGTGGCATTCACAGTAGAAAGATAGAGGAAAAGAGGTTTGTGAGAGAAAAAGCAGGACCTGAAAGTACTGTGCCAAGTGTAAGCTGTGGTAGGTGCCCTCAAGGAGATGGCAAAAAGGTACTGATTTTAACTGCGTGTGGAAAGACAGGCCAGCAATAGAGCCGTGAATCACCAGAGTAAGATATGCGTCAATGCCAAGTCCTTAAGAGAACTAGAGACAGGGCTCACAGCTGTGAGGACTTCAGAAGATGTATTACAGATCCTGATTAAAAGCTGATTGAGAAGAACCAGCTGCTTTCAGAGAAATAGCCAGGAATTAGAAGGCACGTCGAACAAAACCCAAAAGCCAATATGAAGTCTTGATTTTAGAAATGATGCAATGACTGGCACTGTCAGACAATACTGAGAGGTCAAGGGAGATAAAGGTGGAATAGAAGGGCTGAGATTTGGGCAGGGAGAAGGCATGCTCAGCTTGGGACAGCACTTTCAGTGACTTGTAGACATCCACAACTTTGGAGATTGCTGTGATGATCAAGGAGGGAAACGAGGGCGTGCCAGAAACAAGGCTGTGGCAGTAGTCAACTCATTCAGTTAACCTTGAAAGAAGAAGTGTGAAGAGCTTCAAAGAGCACTGTTGATCACTAAGGGGCGAGAGGCATGGTAAAGGATATTTAAATCTATGGATGAAAAAGGAATGCAGAAACACCACTTTGAAATTAAGTGCTATTTCATCATTATAATTAATCAATGAGGTCTTGTTAGGATTAGGAAATCTTGTGTGTTCTTCTGAATAGAAAATCAGGATAACCTAGTTTCTAGGAAATCTTTTACCACAATGTGAAGGTAGAGAAGTCATCCCCCTCCCCTGTCTCCCATTCATGACTTGTTTGAATGCCCACATACTGATTTATCATGTCTGATCCACTGTAGCCAGCACCCTGCTATAAGTCTTTGTTTATAAGACACAAATTGTTGTTGTTCCACCCTCGCGTGCTGTGACTCAGGAGTAATTTTAGGTTGACTCAGCTTCCTCCATTTTGTACCCTATTAGATGTTCACAGTTGCAGACTTGTTTTGCTAACCTCAGAAAACATAGGACATGACTTCCCAAGGAATAATTTTTCACACTAGTTGGATATTTCATTTTGGGGGGCCAATCGTGAAGCCAAAAAACTTAATAATGAACAACCTCTCCTTTTCTAGATGGTTTACTAAGATGACATCTGTAAACTAGATCAGTGGTATCATAGTTAGCTTTTAAAATTTTCCTTAGCAGTGCCTCTTCAAGTTCGGTGCTGAGTTTACCAAGTGTCCAGAACAGCCCTACATCTTCATCTGTCACTGATGAATGAACAAAACTAAATTTCCACAGGAGAAGATCTCACATCAATGAAGGCATGTAATTCAGTGAGTGCAAGAAGAAGAAGAAGCAGGTATAAGAGAAAAAGACCAGCGGTGTGCCATAGCATAGGCAGGAGTGCTCTACAGAACGAGCAGTAGAGAAACTGCGTGGTTTCCTACGGCCGAACAGGACGGACATGGAGGAAAATGGTGACAAGGGGAAGAAGAGAAAAACAGAAGGTGGTAGGAGAAGAAAGACTTAGGCTGTCTACCCACAAATTCATGTAGTTGGCTTAAATAGACTTTACTACTGCTTCTTATTCCTCCTGCTGTCTTGACACAAACTGGGTTGTACCACAATGAATGTCTGGGCAAACGTGCAGTCAACTGGACGGGAATCTGAATAATATTGGTTACTTTTCAGCACATAATTCAACAAAAGTTAAAAAAACGGGCAAAAAATGGATAGAAGCAGGGAATACTTCAGCTGGTACTACTGGCAAGAAGAGGATCAGGGAATCATAGCCTGGAGGGAAGACACAGCAAAGGGACTGGGTAAACGAACAGAAGGACTAGGAGCAAGAGATAAAACTGGGGATGTTACATCAAGTTTGATGCAATTCCAGACTGCTGGAAAGTCAGTCGCATTCCCACCCCAAAACTCCTTACACCCAATCTAGCAGTAACCTAGCTGACTGTACAGTCATTTCAATCAGCTGATCAAGCAAAGTTTTGAGAGTTTTGTTAGCTTTGGTTTTTTTCCTTTTGGATCACCTCAGTGACTTATCCCACCTTGCAGCAGCCGTAAGATCACCAGATCCAACACAAAGGAAGTGGTGGGGAGAGGAAAAGTGGAACTACCTCTCTTCAGTTAGGTTTTATACCCCACACCAAGGAGACCAAGGTGAGTCAATAAAGGTTTAAAATACTACATTATAGTCAAGGTTGCACACTGAGTGAAGTCAAAAGAGGACTGGGAGAAAAAGAAGAGATAACAGGTCACAAAACAGAGGAGTAAAGACAGGGGGTACAGCAAAGTATTCCTATCTATATTTGTTCAGTCTTCCAAGGATCAAAGATAAAATAAACTAGGAACGGTTAGAGAACACAGAAACGTGATCTGTACAAAAAGACAGCAACAAGTAAAAGAAACTAGGAAAAAAACCTAGCAGAATCCCAAAAACCAGAAAGGTTGGAGAAAATACACGTGTTTATTAGCTGCAGACAGAGAACTGCCTGAAGAACACGAAGATCTGCCAGAGTGCCTGGAAAAGCCCCCGTCGCCTGACCTGCAGCGGGGAAAAAATAACCCCGAGCCCAGGGGAGAGCAGAAGGAAGAGAGCAGAGAGGGAAGAGAAAGAAGCCAGGCTGATTTCGAAATGTTACTTTTTAGATGCTTTCAGGGGGGTAGACCTACTTCACCTAGACTGCGAGTTTCAAATTCAAATTCTTTATAAAACTTTCTCCTTTCCTGAGTCTCTTTTAAGATACTCACGGAAACCTACACAGACACTTTCATTTGAGCAGTGCCAATACTATTCACTATCACTACAGTATTTTTGATAACGTCCAAGCAACCTCCCCTCTCCCTGGACTCCTGTTTAACACTACATTTTTTCAGTTAAAAATGCCTTTTAGCTTTAGACCTTCTAAATTTTCATTCGGGAAACTGGAACTTAGTATGTCCATAAAACATTGACACAAGATTTCACTGCTAATTTTTAGCTATTTGGAGTGAAGATCCTAACGAAGCTCAAGCCATGATTTCACGAGTGCCAGAGTACTCATTTTCATCTATCCATTACCCCTTCAGCTGCCTTCCCATCAGTGCTTATAGGGCCGCGCTGTGAAGCAAAGGATCTGAGGTAGAATTAATTTTCTTGAAAAATCGGTGATCCAGTCCCTTGTGTCATCTCACAAACACTGAAACACAGCGAGAAAATAGTGTGGGAACACGACCAAGCAGCTGGGGGAAGGTGAAGCAGTGGGAATTATTAAAACATGCTCACTGCCAAAGCCTCCCTATAATGAAAACACAAACTCGGTAGGGGAAAAGAAACAGAAAAAGACAGAACAGATTTGCTTGCTACTAAAATAATTTTCCAGTGTAAGTAAACTGTTAGCTAGAATAACATACACTGATGAACCAAGGGTCTTGGGAGGAAATATATATGTGTGTATATAAGTATGTGTATATGTATAAACCACATCATGGGCAGTAGTTAAGATTGCACAGGCAATCTTCATCTTGGCATTTGCTAGGTTTTTTCATAACTTTGCACCTGAAACAGGAGTTCTTTTTTACTATTTTTATTGCAATGACCTCTATATTTTAAAGCAATTTTTTACAGGAAAAGCAGCTCAGTTACCAAGAGCCATAGTGTCTCCCACAGGTCGTTTATTAACAAGATTCATGACTTTTTTTTGCCATTGGATTTCACAGCTGCTGCTGCACTGTGGCAATGGGCTGTTGAGACTCAATAGCCTTTGGGTCTGCATCAGATTCTGGAGGGGAAAATACTCCAATATTTATAGATTTTATAATCCTCTGTCACCATCTATCCAGTCTCTCCTTTCTGTTTCTACACCTTCTACCCCAGGCTGATGTCCTTTTTTCTGCCTTAATACGGCTTTTGTAATTAAGTCAGGCTGCTGCTTCTTTGCCACTCTTCATGTATATCCAAAACGCAGACAACGAGGGGACAAGGAAATGCAACCCCTCTCCCAAGTCCGGTCTCAGCCCGGGGGAGAAACAATTTGAGGAAGATTTCAGGAAGCTCTGGGACAAAATATACTCCGTCATCCTCCAACAGAAGCAAATCTAAAGTCGACTCGCTATTTAAGAGCTGTGGAGGATTGGACTCTAGCACAGCATGGGATTTCTTTTTTCTTTCTTTTTGATAAAATGGAAGAAAATGCCCCAAGAAAACACAGTGAAAGAAACAATAAAACCTGTAGAGACGTGTTTTGGCAGAGGAGATTCTGAAAGATTACTTAGCTCTTTCATAAATAATCCTGCTTTGACACGTAGGAATGTGATGTACGCAATTTCCGTCAGCTGTGGAAATTCTCAAGACGGCACGATCTGCCAGTTGTGGCTTCATCTACAAAGCGCAAGCACAGACCTGGCTTGGTTTTACTTTCCATTCAGCTCATACTCACACCCTGTACTTGACATTTTCCATCACGTCAAATACGTATACTTGAAATTTGAAGACTGTTTCTCTCTCATGCACGTTCTCCCTTCTCCACCTTCTCCTCTTTTTCCTTTCACGCACACCAACTTTTAATCCTGTCCAACAGTAACTTTTTTCTTTTTTTTCCTCCGTAGGTACATGAAGTGAAAACCAACAACCCCTGAACAGCAATTTTTATTTCCTAGAAAGCTCAGATTAGATGAAACCCATCCTGCGCCGTGAAAGGACACGGGTAAAACTCAGGGCAGCTTTGCCAGCTCCGCACACACGCCTGGCAGCAGGACTTGGCTTTATTTCCCCCCCGCCATCCTGCAAACTGACCCTGCTCTCAATCCCTACGCGGT